>NC_091830.1:57864625-58164625 GCF_038994185.2 Dermacentor albipictus
TGCCAGCGAAATTTCTGACATCATGACAGAAGTCATGCCGTTGCAACAGAAATATTTTGTGGCGACAAGCAAGACTTCTCAAGTCACAGCGAGAGCATTCTATCGAGAGAACAAGAGATCTGAAGTTGCAACAAGTTATTTATGACCTTGAGCTTTTCCTTGTCCAGGTGTGTACATGTGCTGTTTTGTACAGTGGGAGTTTCGATAATTTTCTTTTGTTAGCAGTAATTCACCTGTATCTTCCGTGAGGTATAAATTCTGTTTAAGATCACCTCAAGTGAGAAGTGCACTAAAGTTTCACTTGTTTAGCCATTTATGACATGGTACAACGTAGTCGGAATTTCGGTACCGAACATCTCATGCGGTAGTAAGATCTTGATGAGGCATAGTTGGTTCATACTTAGAACTGAGGTTAAACAGCGCAAAAAAGACGAGGACACAAGGAAAGGTATGGCTGTGGTATTTGTTTCCTTGCGTCCTCGTCTGTTTCGCGCTCTTTAACCTCAGTTCTAAATCTCATCCAAATTTCTGTTGAGAACACTTCAGCGTGTGTCTGCCAAGCGAAGACAGAAAAATAACGCCGGTAATGCTAGGTCCATGGTACCAGGCTCAACGTTGTGCTGACGGGGCGCCCCTGCGGCGTCGATTGGTTACGAGCATTGACTCTGAAACCAGCCAGCAGCTGTCCGATATGAGTGTCGTTTCATCGTACTTATACGGTGCAAGATACAATAGCGTGGGTAAGTGTGCCCTGTACTTCTTTTCAACTGCAGGTTGATGCTCGTGACAAAGGGACCTCATCTGCGGTTCTCGAGGCCTTCCTGGGTGGTCGCAGTCTACCGGCCGCCGCTTTGGCAGTGTCTGTGCTCGCGTCAGTGGCCACCGCCGTTGGCGTTGTGAGCTTCGTAGGCCACTACTACGCGTACGGCTTCCATCTTGACTGGGCATTGGCTGGCATACCATTGTCGGCGGCTGTGGTGTCGCTCGTCGTCGTCCCGCTGCTTTACGGTCTGCGAGTAGCGTCTATATTTCAGGTAAACCCACTTCGTGATGGTGTTCCCTGGTACTCTGTTGATGTCAGGAACAACAAGGAATAAATGTTCAAACTTTTTTTTCTTTCCACGTGGTTCTGCGTTCTGCAATCAGCCGAAACGAGGGAAGCGACATTTCTGAGCTCTTTAAGGAGGAAATTCAACAAGACTCGAGTATTTCACTCGAGTCTTGTTGTTTCTTTTCTGTCTGTTGAAGTGCGCAAAACGCACAGAGAATAACGATGTTCAGCAAAATGGAAAAATATTCTGCCGGAACTCTTTCAACATCTCGTGGGCAACACCTGGCATACTAGTGAGCACGAATTCCATCGTACGCCATATGTGGCTTTCTGTGAACTTGTAAAGACAGCTGTCGTCGAATGGGAAGCACATAAGTGCTCTTCATATCCTCTTTCGAGAACCTTCGCGCTATCATCGCAGCTGAGCTGAGCTGCCGTGGAGAGCCGGCCGTTAAAGGCTATGCATGTGTTACTGCGTGAGGGCAACACCCACCGCTAAGCCTTTGGAAGAGCATCGCATGAATTCCCTTGATGACACACGGCGTCGAAATCATAGTACAACCAATTCAAGTGAAGCGTATGCTTAGCATTGTTTCTAAATAAAAGTTGCGGTTAACTGCCGGAAAGGAATAACTTTGATATCAGCTTCACAATCGAAATAAAGGTTTAGGAAAATAACGGGGAAGCAGGAAACACTTTCTACTGGTCATAAACGAAACGCACAAGTACCTCCTTGCCTGTGCAATGCTCTACTGAACGAGCTACACATGTGGCTTTGTAACCATTTCCTTTTTCTTTGTCTTATTTTTGTTCATCTACTACACCTATAGCCTGCTACACCTACTACAGCCGGCGATAAACGACTGATGTGGCTTTATGTCCTACTTTAAATTGATATAAAATATGCGAAATAAAATGTGGCAGTGGAGTCTTTCGATTTTCGACGTTAATGTTGAGCTCCAGGCTTTGTTTGACTTCCCTCGCTTACATTAGTGAATGCGAGCCGTGGTCCATGATATTGAATTTGACGTATTTAAAGTTGGGGCTTTTACTCACGCACGAATGCCATCAGTAGGAATATACAAAAAATACCGATGCTTGAGGCAGTATTCTTGTAACTGTGACAACGTTGAATGTGGAGAGAAAAATGGTGTCAGGTTCGCGATAACACGACGTGTCAATCAGATAAGCGAATGTGAGGACGTTGTAAGTTCATTTTTCTGTGCGGAATAAGCAAATTTAACGTATGAACTTTTTTTCATGTTTTCTTTTTCCTGACGTGAGCTCATTTTTGTTGCAAGAGCGTGTGGCACGATGAAACAGTAGGAACAAGCGAACTAGTAATATTGCGGAACGTTCGCTCCAGAGATATCCCTTGTTCCCTCGCTAATGTTGATCTCCTTGAAGGGACTTGTAGGGTAACAATGCATAAAAATCACCGTATCCATCGTACGTGTTTGAATCGGTGAAAAACGAAGTTCTTCGTAACGTGTACTCACATAAGTTAAATTCATCCCATTTCTTCTTCATTTGAATGTTCTTTATTGCTGCTCTATAACTGTATGATGCCAACTTGTTCGCTTCGCTTCTGCTTCCTGACTTAATTTCTTCTATTGCCGAGTTTTTCAATTATTTGTTGCCATCTGCATATTTCACGTGTTGTTCTTCGTGGCTTCTCGGCCACCTACACTGTGACACCACAATCCTTCTTGCCCATTTCCCGAGAAAGTTCACAAACCATTAACACATGCTCAGTTGCACATATGCAGCCAGTTCACCAAGTTGTCGGTTCTGGCTCCTTCCTAGCAAATACTCAGTGGCTCAAGTCGTCCCATACTTCTCAAATCCCCAGCCAGCGCCAAACGGCCGGTAAACATGGAAATAGAGAGAAAGAGAACATTTCATAAATGAGTGCGAGCGTCGGCCAGAGGCTTCATTTTTGAGGAGGAATGAAAGTAGGAGAAATTCTTCATCCAGCATGCAAATCACCTTTGACGCTTCTTCATCCTGTCAGACTCTAATGTTGAACCAGGCATCCCCCCTCCCCGACTTCTCACTTTCAGGTGTGAGCTTGCGGATGAGAACGAGGGGGAAGGGGGCAGGGCCAATATGTGGGAGCATACCAAGGTCATGCGTTACGGTTATGCGTATGCGTCACATGGGAGGCACTTATTAGGCTAAATAGAGTAGCGTAGATAGCGTCTTAGTGGCTGAGATAGGGAAAGGTCTTGGTTTAAAGTTGTCTCCAGGCAGAGCAGAGGAGCGAAAAATTAGCTTCGCTTTGAGACCAGAAAGCAAGTGAGAAGGTACAAGTGCAAGAAAAAATTAGATAGGGTAATTGCATGTATCTTCCTTTTCACTCTCGAAATGAAACTTGAATATAGCTGAAGTTGAGAGTAATTTTTCTATATTTTTCTAAATAAGCTGGCAGTCAGCCCGTGCCCATCCGGCGTGCCTCTGTCTCGTGTTATGACGTCTCTCGCATTCAGCATGCATAATTAATGTCAACCTGCTCTCTCAGCCGTCTACTTTGCTCCGGTGAAGCTTTACCATGTGTCTGATACGACATTTGCAAAAGCTCATTATAATTGCAAAGGAGGATAACTGTGACGCGGGAAAAGCATAAACGTGGTGTAATATATAACGTAGAAAGAGCTGTCTCAGATTTGTCAGAAGAGTCTCAGAAAAGCTGTCTCAGATTTGAGCACCGGATAGTAGTTACGGCAAACAGGCTTATATAATCGCTGAATGTGGTCCTACAAAAGATTACCACTGAGGGCACCTCTGTTGGGAATGTTCAAAAAAATAATTCACAACATAAAAACATGGTATAGTGGCCCCACGTAGGTGTCTGCGATTTCCTTATACAAGTAAATGATACCGCTCATTATTATGAAAAGTTTGTTGGAATTTTTTTTTAATTTACCTTATCCGCATTCTCGGGCAAATGTGTTCGCAACACTGCATATGTGCACATTTCTATCGTATTCCCCAGAACGAGTGTGTGCATCTGTAACACGGAGCATATAGAGAACCTAAACATTATTACATATCTCTACTGTGAAGTAGTAGGCACATATTTGTTAACGGGGGGGCCAATAATGCGGCGCCATCTAGCATAAAATTGGCAAGTGAGGCTCATGCCTCCAAGATTAGGAGCGCGCCTTTGCGTATCTTTACACCTTTACGCTTTCTGCATGCTCAGGCGTGTGACACAGAAGCTGTGAGAGAGAAATAAACGCGGCCGAGTGGAAGCATTACAATGAAGTTTTATGCCGCAGTAAAATAATTACTAGTCACGTATGAAAGTGGAAAGGCTTCAGAAGAAGCTTTAGTTTGGGCCCATGACTGAGCCCACTGAAACACATGTAAAACGCAGAAACTTGTTTCAGAAATAACCACTTGGCCAAGTTTCCTTTGTTTTTTTTTTATTTGAAAGAAAAAGCTAAATCGTTGGGACTACAGACAGCAATGTTTTGATATAAAGCCCAAATTTGTAAGGAAGCTTTCATAAATTGGTCGACTTGAAAAACTATAGAAGCATGAAGTGTCGAAATTTCTAGCTCTGTATCAAGATTAGATATCGCAGATCTGAAAAATTCATCAATTAGAGCATCCAAAGGGGACCACTTTCATACATCAAGTTATGTTTTACACGAATTGGTTAAATTGTTTGCATGGGTTTTGCAAACGTCCTACTCGTATATTAGTCGTCCATTTGAGAGCCTTGTACAATACATAAATTTATAAATTTATTCTGCCTTAGATTAACTGTCACATGCAGTTCGCAGAATATTGACATGGTTTTCAGTGCTGAGTTACACAGCTGTAAACTTGATAGTCCTGTTTTCTGAAAGTTTGCAATTTGCAACAATTATTCTTAAAGAGTGATGGCCGAAATAAAAAATTCGCTATCATCAGTCACTATATTTTACCTTTTTTTAAATGCAACAAACCTCCTCAAATCTGACAAACTGGTTACCGAGAAAAACGATTTCTCTTTTCCATTGTATTGAGGTAGGAGACCCCGAGGTCAAGCTGCCTCTTCGGCGTCGAATCATCTCGTCTCAGGCTATGTAGGTAGGGACATGTTGCAGGTTGCCTAACGCGGAGAGTATTCTTACGAGATGGTAGTGTGACGACAAGTTTATTCTGCACGTAACATTAGGCATTAGTCAGTAGTTTGTGAAAGTGCCAATGGCACTGTACCATTAAATTAAGTTCAAGAAAATACATGGAATTGTGTTATTTGGGTTTTATTGGGCGGGATATAATATTAGGACGGACATTCTTGCAAGAAAGAAATTTACAAAGGTCCATGCGGATTTACACACAGTTTCGGCATGCGTATTACGGCAAAGCAAAAAAAAATATATAACTAGAAGAATGAATGAGTCATTTATGCACAATTGTTTAGTTGTTTGGACGTGAAAGGTGATAATGTGTGCAACACTGAGTCGTTCATTTTTTTTGTATTTTTGTCAAAAACAGTATCTTCGCATGCGCTTCGACAACAAAGTTGGAATTACTGCCTGCATCGTCTATTTCATCCTCAGTGTAAGTAGGCAGATCGAGTATTCTGCTTCCTTATTTACCCAAAGACGCCCATTAACACTGTTTCTAGCTGTGTGTATAGCTACATAAAAGATGAACATAGTTTGTATCGTAGCACATTATTCCTACTTTTTCAAATGCCGGGGACATGTATTCATTACTGATCGGCTTCAATTTCGTAATTGAAGCATGTGCCATCCAGATAATCGGTTAAAATATGTATGAGACTCATTGTTCTTTTTTTACGTTTTTGTGGCACAAGCAGAACGACGGACACACACAAATGTATATTAGACAACGCCCAGTGTTATGGGATGTCTAATATGTGTTTCCATGTGTCGGTAATTCTCACCTGCGCTACAACAAAGTGGATCATGTGCGACCAACAAACCTATGTAGAAACTCTCATATTTTTATATAGAAGCATGGTTATGGAGGTTTCTCATGTATTTCCACCTCTGTAGGTGACCTACCTGCACAGGTCAGATTCTGCTAGATGTTACCTGTTGATATTGAGAAAGCTATTCCGTTTAGAAAGAATATCAACGTCAAGGACAACAAAAAACATCTCGTACACAAAAGAGAGTTTCTTTTTATGATGCAGCACTTCCATTTTGATGCAGCGCCTCTATGAATAGAGAACCTATGAAGTTTTGTTCATTACAGCAAAGCGTAGGTGCGGTGGGAATCTTCAGCTCGGCGATTGCGGTGTCTACAAGTGCGTATATTCATTCTCTAATAAGGATAATGTATTAAAGGAAGAAAGTGCATAAAATATCATGAGCTCTTTGTAAGTCTTCTGACTTCTACTGTGCATAACAATGTCTATAGGAATGCAGTCGGTCGACAAGCATACCATATGCGCTTACATAGCGCTCTTCCTACGTTACCGAAGGCCGACATTTTGGTGGAAAAAAAAAGAACGACAAAGACAAAATTAGAATGGGATATTTCCTATTCATGGGCAACGTTGCGTACAGGGAAGCAATCAAGCTTTTGCATTCAGCGTGGCTGGCCTTGGTGAGGCGATGTTTTTTTTTTATCTAGCCGATTTGTTTTTATAAAAGCCGCAGCAAGAATTTGAGAAAGGTGAACCTAGAATTTGAGCGACGTGGTTTTTCTAAATCTTCGCTCTGTGTTCGTGTGCATGACTACGCGCAACCTGATTTTCACAGAAACATGCGGCTCTCAAGAGAACCCATTTACACATGATGCTCTTGCACGTGCCAAACCAAACATTAACGGCAAACAATTATTCTTATTGCATGAAGACCTTTGACTGCTTCATTTTAAATCTGACAGGAACAAAAAGAAGTATTCTTGTAATAAAAATAGCCCGTTAAGTTATGAAAAGAAAGCTTTCTGTCCGAGGCGATTGAAAATAAAACGTGCAGTCGTATGTGCCGCTGACGATTTATTTAAAAATCCCTAGATTCTAAAAAAGTACATCTGCTAGATTTCATCAGTGGAACGTGAACTAAGGGCATAATAAACAACGCCCTTTTTTCCAAGTTTAGGCAAGTTTCCAATGGAGTGTTTACCAGTCTTAAAATAAACTTGCACGAATCTCGAAATTCTTTTGTCACAATGAGTAGAAGCCAGTTTTCGAATGAATTAAGTTCAGATGGTTGAACGCGCAGATTACGAGATAAATGCACCGCTTGATATTTTACCCATATGTTCAACTGCAAATCTGTATACTTCGCGACAAGGTCTTGTCGCGCTATACCAAAAAATGCTGCTCCTCAGGGGTTCGCCAAAAGCCGAAAGAAACTTAGGTATTTTTTTAATGCGAGACTGCTGTAGGCAGACATTTTTCTCCCCGATCTGAAAGCAACAAAACCGTAACTATACCGTATCTGTCACTCATTGCATCAAACACTAACATGTCTACTGAGCACTACAACTAACTTCTTCCTGCTTCAGTGTTTCCCATACAAGTTGTGTACTCCAACATCGTGATCGGCCTGGCAGGCACAATCTATACTGCACTGGTAAGCTCTCTTCCTACTATAACCCGTACTGTTTTCACTTCCAATGCAATTTGTGCTTCTGTTTTTGGCGTGACAAAGTTCAGAAGAAAAAAAAGGAATTGCACGCAATACGCAACAGTGCTTGACCAAAAGAGGAAATAAATAACAGCAGACATGCGAGACCTTGCCGAGTCGCAGGTCCCTTTGCAGCATAGTTACGGCTTCTCGCAGCATCGAAGCACTCTGACGTGTGGCTTGGAAGCCCGGAAACAAACTCGCCCGTCCTCCATCAATCTCCCTCTTTCATCTCCCTATATCTATCTGTCCATCTATGACCTCCATATATTCTCTATCTACCTCTATGTCCACATCTGCTCTGCCGGTATGCGTTGCTGTTAAGTGATAGGACCACACTAGCGAAAGACTGGGCGAGAAAAAGCGGCTCGAAGCGTGAGGCACCGGCAGTGGCATGCCAGATTTTCGGGACGCTTTCGCAGGTACAGCAAGTACGCTATAGATATGCTCTTAGTTCAAATCGCTACGGCTGTGATCAGGTGATGCTGAGAGAGGCTGGCAGTTCCTCGGAAGTTTTGCCCACGTGCGTGAACTGGCCGCTCTTTACTGCTCTCCCTGATTGGCGGCGAGTGTAGTGCGCCAAAACAGCTGCAAGAACCATTCGCTCAGTGGCGGCGAAATGTTGCCGCTAGACTATCCTCGTGGAGTGCTTTCGGCTGCCAGCAGCTAGTTGTCACCGGCGAGTGTTGACCGCGCGCGTAACAATACATTGAGGCACCGGAGCCGGCGGCAGATTGCGATTGTTTGAACGTCGTACCGTGATCCACTATACCTGCGCCAACTTTCAACCACGAATGCCGGTCGGTGTGCGTAAACGACGGTTGTACAGTAAATTTTTGACTAAGAGGTATGTTATTGCGGACGAGATGGCTATTTACATTACAATATACCGGAATTATACGATGTGGCCCTACAATGAAACCCCAAAGGCTACCGAAAAATGGTGGAGGAACAATCGCTGATGGTTGTGAATGTAAGCGACTGTAATCTGTGTGATCTGGGAATGTGATCAATGTGTATAGCCACATCGATCACGTACTTAAGCTCCAAGTTCCTAAAACCGCTGTGGTCCTTAAGAAACCTTCGTGATGCAAATCCAAAATTAAATGTCTTGCAATACGGCATTAAGTCGGTTGGTTGAGTACGCGTGATCGCATAGGATGCATATACCCTTACTAATTGTCGGTAATTGTCAGTGATGTTACCATACAGTTTTACAATTGTTAACTTCCCGCAACGAAAAAAAAAGAACAGGTGACCTAAGGAGGGACTGTATGCCTCACCCCCCCCCGGCACGCACTCACGCTCACAGACACCATGCCCCCCTCTCCCCCTTTCCTGCTCGCCTCTTCTCAACTGTGTTGTCCGTGAGTCCGTGCCGTTTTCCTTGGCGCGTTTCCTACCCTTCGTGGCGCAAATTTGACTTCCCGTCGTGTCACGGATCTTCCACAAAAACGGTTGAAAGAGGCAAAGAAAGCTATTCGTTTTTACGTCGTCGCTGCAACAAACATACACTTACCCATCTCATAATTGCTTTGTCAAAGGGAAGCGTTCCATGTCATTTTTTTCCTTGGGCGAGGCGCGTCTGCGCAGTAGACTTCTTAGGAGTATAAAGGGTTCCTTCTGAAATTAGTGAAATAGCAAATCAGGCTGATTTCCGGAGTTAGTGAAACCCTTGACATCACGGGGCCGATTCGCCGTGTGAGTCGTAATCACTCTGCTGCAAAGCGCCTTGCGCCAAACGAGCTGACAACGCATTTAATTACGCGCTTCTCGAAAGCTTTGCTTCACATAGACTCCAACATGTGTGTTCGAATCATATAGATGTTCCGCTGATTCCCCATTTGTGTTTTGTATTTATTCTGCTATCTTCCATGAAAGGGAGGTCTTCGTGGAGTTGTGTGGGCGGACTGCGCGCAAGCTTTCGTCATGTTCTTGTCACCCATCGTCATCATTGCAAAAGTCCTCTACGATTCCTCTATTGCGACACCACCGCTCCGTCCTATGACCGATGCGAACATCACGGACTTTGCATTCCGGTTAGTATCACTACTGTGAAATAGATCACTATGGACATCAACGTCTTGTCGAAAAGTAAGCACAAGTGTGGAGGGAGGAGAGGGCATACTTTCAGCGCATATACGTATATAGACCAAAACAAACGCTATCTTTTAGGTTCAGATAGTCCGAAGCTGTTTGGCGCAGCGACATCATCATGATTGTCACATCTTCGGCGGTTCGAGAGTCGATGAGGCAACACTTTATAGTTATCAATGTTGACCATCCATCTCTGTCAACAACTGAAAACAGAGTGCGGGCGGAAATGCACATTTAAAATGCAATAGCACACAAGGTTAACATGCAATTCACATTTCCAGAAAAGTCTAAATAGATTTACGAAGGTTTGGCTTTTTGGCCCGTATTCACAAAAAATGTTCTTAAGCGGTAACTCTTCTCAAGAACACAAACGAATAGCTTAGCGAATTCACCGTTTTATTCTTGTGCGTCCGAGCCTTTCCCACTTAGCTCTTCGACCTCTTAGCCTGTCGGCGAACTGAATTCTCGAATGAACTGAGTCACTGCCCGGACCTATGGCGAGTCAGTAACTTGATTTGGCATCGGCAGCAAGGAAACCAATTTTCCCACCATAAAGGATATTTTCAGCAACCACGTCATTTTCCGTCTGCTGGATTTCGTATTCTGGCGATGTTCTTTTTCGTGCAATGTGGCCCTGAGCGTTGTCGCAAGCAAATAATTAAATTCGTTGACATAATTGCGTAAACGAAATTTTCTTTAAGTATGCTTTGCTCAACACTCTTGCCTGGCTAGATATTCTCGCGTTTCTTAGTGAACATAGAACACGTTTTAGCACAGTGAAACCAGCTAAACGAAATCACATGTGTGTTTCATTTATTCAAGTGTTGTCGTTTTTTGTGTTGTAATATGCTGATGCCGACTTCACCGTTAGGCCACCTAGGCTGATGCCATTACCTACAAGAATAACTGAATGCATTTAAAAAAAATCCTTCGGCATTTCTTGTTTATCGATATCTTCTCTCATGCTCGTGCCAAGCATGAACTTGGACATTACAACCGACGAGAACTTCTGGAGTGGAATGGCGGGAGCATTGCCGTTTAGCCTTGTACGAACAGGACTCGACCAGATGGCAGTGCAGAGGTTCATGGCGGCCAGGACACTACGTGATGCAAAGAGGTTGGTGTGTCTTTTTCTTGAAGGTTGCGTTTACCTGAATGAATAAACAGCGAGAGCGCACTTAGTGACTGACCTGAAGAAGTTCATTAGCACTCAGGAACTGCTAAAATGAATATGAACATACGTCAGCCATTCGCGAATATAGATATTTGCCGCTTTTATGAACGCCAACAATGCAATCATAACCATTAAAAACTATTCCTTAAAGCACATTTTAGATCATTCCTATCGTGGTATGTATATACCATGCGTAGGGAGTTTGTCCTTCAGGTGATTTATTGAGATGCCCTGATTTCGCATCCAACGCAAGGACGTCATAGGTAGTAAAATACATTGCTAAGTGCAAATACTTGCCTCAAGGAAACCTATGAATAAACTCATTATTAGATATTAATAGCACTACATGCTGTGCTAAATTTAGTGGAACGGCAAACGCGTCCGTTTCGACTGGTTTAGTGCATTTGTCACGTGTTAAAATTGTTCGGTGGCAGAACGCGAGGCACAATGGGGGAACTTATGCCGAAGCTTTTGGCTCACTATTTTTGGAGTTACGGCATTACTTCCTGACGATATTTGTACACGAATCCAGTTAAGTGTTCTGTCGGAAGCGGGTAGAGTCAAGCTCTAGGCACGTTTCCGGGGCGCTGTTCATCATCATCATCAGCCTGGTTACGCCCACTGCAGGGCAAAGGCCGCTCGCATATTTCTCCAACAACCCCGGTCATGTACTAATTGTGGCCATGCCGTCCCTGTAAACTTCTTAATCTCATCCGCCCACCTAACTTTCTGCCACCCCCTGCTACGCTTCCCTTCCCTTGGAATCCAGTCCGTAACCCTTAATGACCATGGGTTATCTTCCCTCCTCATTACATGTCCTGCCCATGCCCATTTCTTTTTCTTGATTTCAACTAAGATGTCATTAACTCGCGTTTGTTCCCTCACCCAATCTGCTCTTTTCTTATCCCTTAACGTTACACCTATCATTCTTCTTTCCATAGCTCGTTGCGTCGTCCTCAATTTGAGTAGAACCCTTTTCGTAAGCCTTTTGGGGCGCTGTTGATACACAATAAACCACAATAAAGCGTTTCCCGTGACACTTGCTGTCACCAGAAATTATTTGTTGTGAGCGTATGTAGCCGTATACACTCCCAAGACTCACTTTCGCTATCGTTCAAGGGTATATGACCATGACCATGGCATCTATATATCATGAAGGTACTGGGACATCGAGTTTTATTTTCAAGCCCAATCCCCTCTTGTGAAGAATGTTTATCGCTGATTTATGACTAGCAGCAAAATGTTTGTCTCTAAAGCAGTACCATTTCCAGCTTAACATATAGCCCGCTATTCGTAGAATAACAAAAAAAGATTGATTATTCTGCACCGATTCTGAATTGGCACCGGATGTACGCAGGCGGCGGACATCGTAGTGCGGATTGTTCGACCTTGCCTACCAGCTCAATAGCGGATGTGTCATCCCAAGTAAAGTAGGTCACATTTAAACTCAGTTTCTCGCTCATTGTGACCTCCATCGCGACAGAACTCGTGTATGTAAATGCCTCAGGAAATGAGGTCAGCATTGAACAAACGCAGAAATGGGTTAGAGATTTTTCTTGTTCGGAAGCTTGAATTATGGAGCTTTCCGTATCCTTGACCTCGTACACAATACCTACAGCTGCCGTTCTAAATAATGTGAATGCTTCGTCATTCTCTGGTAAAAAGAGAAATGTCAGTGTCGCCTCCACAGGATGTAGCATCAACAGCGACAGCACGCTTATGCGGTGCGCTCGAAGTCCTTGAACGCTGCGCTCACAATACGCGGGAGCGACATGTTTCTTCAGCGCAGCACGCGAGTCAACTGCTGCTGCTGGGCGGAAACAGCGCCCGGGCGTCTCAGCATGCTGGTGGGATGAGCAGCGCCGTCAGCGGCAAAGCATACGTAGGGCGTTGAGGTAGCGCGAGATTAGAGTGACGGAAAAGCATCGCGGTTTTTCTGTGGCGAATGAAAGTATTAAATAGCTTCAGTTTGTCTTTTACGCTGCGTTCTGTTCAGACAACTGTGTCATACAGCTGCTCAGCAAAGTTTTATTGCTCGTTAGCACAACGTTCCTGACAGACGCGGAGCGTGGAAAGCGGACTTCATTCCCCCGTTACGGCACTTGAAAGGCCGCGGTTGCACTTAGCTTCGTTGTAGTTTTAGCTTGAGGCACTAGGACTGGCTTGCGCCTCTGAAAACAATTTTCGCGAGCATATAGAGGAAGTCACCAGTCTTCTCGCTTAAACCAGCCACCATTGGGCAAACTTTCAAACTAAATAATAATAATAATAATAATATTAATAATAATAATAATAAGAAATACATAGTAAGCGGGCCTGTCGAAGCCTAAATGGCTTGTGTGACTAGGCCCGGCAGTGCCGGCAACGGCGATGAGGTCAGTGTATGTACATACATGCCTAACCTTAGTGCCGACCAAACATTGTGCAAACAAAATGAAAATTAAATACATGTAATAATAATAATAATAATAATAATAATAATAATAATAATAATAATAATAATAATAATAATAATAACAAAACCCGTCGCCATCACATAGCACACTCAAGCGCTCTTCCCAAAAACAGATTGGGTGATTTCCAAAGCCGTAAGTAACGGGGTGGTCCGTTGGTAGCGGTGCCCACAGCGAGACCATACCACCAGTGACGCCACAATGGCTATTGCATTAGAACGGCAGAGCACCCGTGTTTCAGTGCCTTCCTGCTCATTATCGTGTCCGAAGTAAGAACTTCGTAGACGACGTCAAAATGACTCGAAATTGCTTGGAGGAGGGTAACATGGCAGAGGAACTTCGTTTGCTTACCTACACAACGATTCCTATTTTTCAGAGTTACACTTGTATCTATTGCGCTCCCCTGCCTATCCTGACTTCGTTAGCACTACCAGTGCGAACTGCCCTCTCCAGCGCCGATGCAATATTTTGTGCCAGCTGTGAATGCAAATTGACTGTTACAGTTCTAATTTTCTGTATGTTGATAAAGCCGATAGGTGGTCATCTAACTTATGTGTGCGCCAGGGAACCAACCTATTGCGCTCATGTTCTGAATCTTACATCCAGTGGCCCTCTCTTCTGGCAACACTAAATGGTTAGTGCTCCGTAATATTAAAAGCACAAAGATTCCGGGGCCTTGTCCACTTTCGTTGCCGGCTGGAGAAACAAACAAATCGCGAGCAAATTCAGTTTTCTTAAATGTACCGGCTTGGTAGTCGCCTGTACATTCTTGCTGGAACTGTGTTGTGTGTGCGTTGTTCAACCTTTCGCGCTTTTTTCGTTTTGTATCTCGTTCACTTATACATGCACCCCTTTTCCATTTCTTTATGTTTAGGAGTTTTTATTTGATGTAGTAGGCATAGAAAAAGCTAGGCTAGTTGTCGGAGAAAATTTTCTGCTTTTGTGACAAATTCGAGTTATGCACAATAACTCCGGCGATATATGCAGACGCAAATGGGGAATAACCGAAATGACCGCAGCGCATACTTTAAATCAAATGTTTTCGCAGTGAGCTTTTATGCATAAGGTTTACACAACAGCGATTTGATTAAAATACTCGCTTTTTATGGTAGCTTTCAAAAAGACGGCTTTGTCGGGAGATTGCAAAATCTAATCGCCTCCAAAACGTAAAGCGTCCTATATTTTATGCAGTAACGTAGAGTATGATTGCGCCTATTTTTTTTTTCAATGGCGCAATATATTTATGCATTGAGATGTACCGTGAAATTAATTAGCGCCGCAAACTCACATGCCTTAATTTTCTTTTTCAGGATAGCCCTTGCTGGTCCGCTTCTAGTGCTGCTTTTCTTCGTTCTAGGAGAGTGTACCGCCACAGCCATTATGTACTGGTTCAGGGACTGTGACCCACTCATTCGTGGCATTATCAAGAGCTATGACGAGGTAATTTTTCTGAATGGGTGCCCTTATCGAAAAAAAGCAACACATTATTGATGTAGAAGCGGCAGCACATGGTGTGTGAAATTCTCAAGTGGGATTTTCCAAGATTCTAGTGTGCCAAAAGTAGATGCCCAAGCTCCATAGCAGGTTTACTGAAGCTGAGAGGCACGTTTTAAAGTAGTTTATGGCGGCAGGAAGGGAGGGTACTGAAAACTGTGGCTCCAATTCCCGAATTAAAATTCATTTTCATGACTGTACCTGGAGATCTGGCTTCGTTAAGTCAAATGGTATGTGCGGAGGAGCCGACTTTTTGATTTTCATTAAGTAGTACCGCCTCTCGGCCACAGGAATGAGCATTCACGGCTTTATCTCAGATGTTCATAAAGGTTTGTACAATAGTTTTCATGAGTGTCTTGCTTAGAGACGTACGGCATCACCGTTCGACCATTGTTGTCCTGTAAAAAGCAGCAAAATGTATTTGTGATTGCCTTCACCAAAACGTGGGCCAAAGAAAATAAATTGAAGCAAAATGATGAGGCGAGAGACTTGGCTAGGAATCATTTCGAATGCGTAACCCAGCTCAAACGAACAAGTAAAAAAAAGAAAAAAACTGGCACTGTACTGTCGTTTTCTTTTCTTTTGTTTTTAACTGTCTATTAGTCCCGTGTGACGTGCTCTGGATAAATTGAACTGAGGCAGCAGCGCTTCTGTAGCGATGTTTTTCCGTGCTCTGGAAACGCAATTTCACCATAGCCAATTCCGCTCAGGTACATTAACACATTAATATGTGTTCTGTAGGCGTACAACACGTAATGCGGAAGTAGGAAATAAAGGTGGAACCTACTCTCGACGCGCGGGATCTGACATTATGACAAGCCAAGGAGCCAAAACACGCATTATTTTAGGTGAAATCTCCTGCACTTCGTCCGAGAGTCGCGAATGAGTCATTTCGCAATCAGAGTTAAGCCGCAGATAAGGTGGGAGTGAAAAAAATTTGCCATAAGGAAGTGAAATCGCCAATGCCGCCTACGGCTCCTAAGTGTGTTAAAGAGACGCTTTCAGCTTTTATTTCTCCAATATGAGAGACATTTCCGGTATCTACCTTGACGTAACGTTTCAAGTTAATTAATTTTGATTCGAAGTTGTAGCTGGTTGCAGTGTTTCTATTCGCGACTGATGAGACAGCCATGCAATAACGTAGTGGCAGAGTGTAATAAAGGTTTCCGGAGAAAAATGTAAGTTCATACCAATAAAGGTTTCGGAAGCAGGTTTGAATCTACTCTAACGTTAGCTACATATAAAAGGGGCACAAAACGCGAGAGAATAGCTGTAAAAATGGTAGGGAAGAAAGAGTAGCTGAATTAACTCATGCATGAACAAGCACTCAAAGGCTCGAGCCCATCCAAAAGTGAAGGCATAGACCCGCGCCAAAGCTTAGGGACACTTTGAAGCCCTTCATCGGTGGGAAGGCTCCACCGGAAGCTTATGTGTTCTGGCGCAAGCCTAACGATCTTTCAACTATTTTCACCAGCCCGACATGGAGGGATCATTCTTTGGCAGCCACGTCGGATCACAGAGCATTCAGACTGGGGCTTGTCCATTCAAGATGTGTTCGTCTAGGAAAATACAGGCCACCAAAATTATTTATACTCATTTGTATTACCTGTTATATTAATCTATCAAGTTGCTGAACGGCTATTATGAATACATTTAAGCTACATGTGATTATCGATTGTAGTGTCCGCTAATGTAATGTCGGATGAGTCTTGTGCAGTTGTCTGGCAGCTAACATGCATGATTCAAAATACTAAGCTGGCTGATATATTTCCGTGCGTTCCCGTAGAACTTAAGGGAATTCAGTTGCATCCCTTTCTCTCATGTAATGGTTTGCTGAAGACCTCCGGTTTTGTGCTAACCCTGCTTAGTGTTAGAAAATGTGCTTGACTAGTCTTAAGAACACATAGATTATTTGAAAGCGGAAGGGGCGGGGGAGACGCCGAGACAGTGTGAAGGCACTCTTGTCGGAGTTACTGCACAGCAGTTCGCGGCAGGAACCAGGACACTGAAGTGTAACATAAGGATTGCGTTGTGCAATAGAAATGAATAACAGAAAATATTAAAAATAATAAACGAAGCCCTGTCTGCTTCCCCTCAGAATAGCAGGTTGTAAACTAAGAAGAATGAGTAAAAAGGATCGCACTAAAAATGTTATATGTTGTAAAAATAGGGGGGGGGGAGTCTACCATAGTCAGCGAAATCATGTCCAGGAGAACAGGTGGCTGCGAGTTTTACTGAAATATTATATAATGTAAAAGAGAAACAACAGACAACAGCAGTTCACCAAGCCGGCTGTTCTATTATGCCTGGTCTTCCTCTGATTTTTTGCTTTTTTATTTTTTCTCATTTTTACAGTTTCCACAGCCTACAGGTGCCCTTACAATGTTATGTAACATAGCTTAGCATATAACCGAGCTATAACGGCAGTCCTTCACAGTACCGGGCTGTTATTTTTCTATTGTCACTGTATCCTCACTCCCTCTCTCTATCTCATGCTTCTATTCCGTCGTTCTCCTCTACCAGAGTAGGGTAGCCAACCAGACGCATTTCTGGTTAACATCCCTGCTTCCTCTCTTTAATGCCTACCCCTTCTTTCCTCTCAGTGTTGTTGATATTGCTTGTAGCGCAACGTGTAGTGGATGATTAGAGAGCGGTCCACAGAAGCGAGATTTATGGATATTCTGTACACATAATGACCTGCTCCTAGAATATTCTTGATGAGGGATGTTGAAGCGTTTGAAAATGCGTTCAAAATTAACAGGTTTTACGTGCCCGAATCGCCATCCGATTGCGAGGGATGCCACCGTTATACGTTTGACCATCTGGGGCTCTTTAATGGGCACCTATGTATGTCTAAGTACACGGGTGTTTTCGCATTTCGCACTCATTGAAATTCGGGCACCGTGGTGGGAATCCGATCTCGCGACCTCGTGCTCGGCAGCTCATTACCATGGACACTAAGCAGCCATGGGTGTAAAAATGTGTTTTTGCCAAAATTTACAAATGATATTCTGTACACAGCTGCGTTTTGAGAATATAACAGCCTCGTTATATATTTTTTGGTGCTTCCTACTCTATGTAGGCTATACAGCGCGGTACTTTGCTGGTGTTTTGGTACACTGCGCATCAATAACGTTTCGAAAGACTGATGTTAAATACCGACAGTGTCTCGCACATGAAATGTTCTAAGGGTATGGGTATGGAAGAATGTGTGTATATATTCAGGCTATAGACCTATGCGCAGTTTATTTATTCAATGAATGCACTTCCAATGACAATATTTAGAACCTGATTTTGGTTTATAATTTCAGTGTATAAATTTAGCTCGGAAGTATGCATGATTCTCTAGAGCAATGAACTGTTTTAGTTACTAGGTGAATAAGGCAAATATACGCATACCACCCACCAGATTGTTCCGCATTATATGATGAAGAGACTTGCTGACTTGCCCATGCTCAGAGGCTTGTTTTTGGCTGGACTTGTTGGGGCCTCTACAAGGTAAGACCTCTGATTTGCACGGAAAAAAATTACGTAAGTGCGCGTTCCATTTACACTTTACTGCAGATTCGTTGAGCTTGGCATGCAATCCTAGTTATTTTGTAGGGCAGTGGCGTCAAGATGAAAATGAATTGCGGGATACTCGGGGTGACCTTCTGCATGCGTCTATGCAGAGCTTAGTGGTTTGTAATGAGGCAAGGACCGTTTAGGGAAAATAACCATGCCAAAGAATTTCCTTTCTGTCCCATACAGCATCATTCTGTCAGAAAAAGAAGCTTTGTCTCCCTAGGATGAAAATTTAGCGAGATTCCCAGTTTGATTTCCCTATTATAATAAATACAAGAAAAATATGCGATAACTGCTGCACCAATTTTAATTAAAATCGCAGCATTGATCGAGAAAGGTAAACTCTAGTAACGCTTTAAAGGAGAGTTTAGATTTACTAATTCAAAAATTTTTCAGATCTAGTAATTCTAAATGCAGTTTTCTAATATGCACCTTCCTCAGTATCTCCAATGGACAGTTGCAATATAACAGTTTACAGCTTAATGGAAGCGATTACATTATGTAGGAGAGTTTTCCAAAAGTACCACTCACATGTCAGTTATATAGTTCGTAAGGTTGTATGATGCAACAGTCCTGTCCACTCGAAATGGATTGTTAGGTGCAGCTCACAAAATTCTGATAGAATTCTTTTTACTGCCATGTTACAGAACTGCAAACATGTTACGTGTTTTTGTGAAGTTTTGCAAAAATTCAAGAATATTTGTTACGCAGGCTTGTGCCAAAATTTGAAAATAAATTCTTACAGTTAAAGAGACTGATGACTGGCCGTAATGTTTTATGAGACTTTATAGGAAATGAAATGACCATAATTTATATAGATAGAATGCAGCACGCAGTTCGCCATGTAAGTAGTAATGAGGATTTCAAATTAGTGAAGAAAATCACAAAAAGCATTAGGTAGCACGACCTCGCGGTGGAGCATTGCCACTTGCGATGTAATATGTTAAATTACCTTCCATATGTCGTCCGTTATTGAGTACCGCATACTTATAGATTAAAATTTCAGTACGTGTATTATTAGGCGTTTTGCGTTTTATACTATGACAGGAACTGTTGCCGACGGCGGCGCAAGGTGAACTGATGGCGCAAGCAAACTCCTGCAGGTGTCGGCACAGGGTGTGCTGACGATGTTCTGCTCATTACGAGCCGATATCGCTTTTTAGCGCGTCATCCATGGGCTGCGAACTATTATGAACCCTGTTAAAACGCATTCCGGTGGCAGCTCTGGCGTGCCGGCGAGGGTCGTATCTGCGGCCTTATCTTGAGAGAGATCTGCGATCGGGACTGAGAGCCCCGACTGTTGGCAGCCGCATCTGCTCTGTGTTCTCGCCGCTGAGTTCGCGTTGAAGAGAGACGCGCGTGCGTCAGCCTTGAAAGCGAGTAGCAACAGCTTCGTGTGTTAAAATTAAATGAAATTACGGGGGTTTACCTGCCAAAATCATGATCTGATCACGTGACGCGCCGTAGTGTGTGACTCCGGATTAATTTTTACCACCTTCGATTCTGTAACGTGCACCCGAATCTAACCACACGGGTGTTTTTTTTCGCATTTAGCCCCTATCAAAATGAGACAGCGGTGGCCGGGACTGCATCCCGCGAGCTCATGCTTAGGAGCGCAACACCAAAGCCACTGAGCAACCACGGCGGCTAGTTGCGTGTGTTCTGCGTTGTCACCGCTTAGCTCACGTTGAAGCGAGTGGCAGCACGAAGGTGAATTATCACGCTACTCTGGGTTTTCACTTCAAAGGATCGTCTTACGGAGGGACAGAGAGTTTTCTGGTTGGGTAAGCATAGAAATGCTTACGCATTTAAACAATCCACGCTAAGCTTTCCATTGCATTAAAAAAGTGGGTGCCATGAAAATTGGATGTCACTCGCTTTAATATTAATTTTTACTTTCAGACGCAACAAACATTGTCACAATTCGTGCCTGGGTTGTGGAGGAGAACAATTCCTACTTTTCAATGAACTCATATGTGATGATAGGAGCACCCGATCATTTTCTTAAGGTTGTTGTGTTCATACGTTGGCTCCCCTGCACCAATAACTAACGCACCTCACGGGGCTCAAACCCTCAGCCCCTTTGTGAAAGCTCCCTGGTATCAGAAGGGCTACTGTAACTGCCGCCAACCGAAACCAAAAGAGCTTGCCCCCTGCGTAGCCATTGTGCTCTACCAAGACGCCACGGGTGCGGGCATCGCTACTAGATACTTTTCAGTTGTAAAACTCCGCCTGGTAGCGGCGCGAGAACGTGACCCTCTGCCGTCTCCTTTCGCGTGGTGGCGCTGCCGCAACGGTTGGCCCGGTTGGCTACGAAAGCTTCCCAAGGCAGCAGCGCGCCGCCGACTCTGCCAGTTTTTTTTCTTTTTCTTTTTGCTGCTCTTCATGGCACTAAATGTTCAAAGAATAACCTTTTTACATTGTGCACTCTAAAAATAAGCTAATAGGTGATTGAAGAGGAGAGTGAGTCTTTTCGTTTGCGGCATGTTGTTTTATGTATACATGAAAAAAGAGAATAGGACCGGTACAACGCCGGATTGATTAATCTAAGCATGTTGCATTAATATTCACAAAAGATACGCTTACTTGGTTGCTACAGCTACCTTGTGACTGCTTTCTAGTTGACAGTTTGTATCCCTGGAGTAAAAATGCATCCTCTTAACAATGAAGAAATTCAGTACTTCGCACGTGAACGCGAACATATGCTCTGGACAACCAAGAAGAGGGAGGCAGCACCCCTCTAGATCATCTAAAACCTTACAAAATATCTCTCCGTAAAGGCCTGCCTCATCCAGGAAAGCTGACACACTTTTGTTAGCAGTCTTCATAAAGCCCAGCATCTTCGGCGTCGGGTGCTTTAAGGAACCTTGCGTGAGACTTCTGTACTCAATTAAGGAACTGTCGCAGCCAACTGCTCGGATTTCAGAGCTTATGTCCACTATGCATAGATCACATGGCGCACCCTTTCTGACTTTATGAATGACATATCCACACAGATAATAACCAACATTGTCCTCTATGTTTCCTCGAGCGTAAGTGTGCTCATTGCGAGCCCATTCTGGTGAGCTACTTGGCTCCAAGCAACATTTCAATGTCGCTCCAATGGCATTGCGAAGACTATTTGACTTGCAGGCTTCTTTGGGCTGCTTGAATGTGTCGTTGACGCCGACGGGCACAGGGTCTGGCACACCTTCCACACTCCCACGTAGCGCCGTTTTAACAGGTGTGGCTTAGAAGGCGGAATATCTGCGTGAAGTTGTTTATAGTTGGATGGGACTTATCTCCACCGAAGGAACGCACTAGTCCAAAGTGTCGCTGAAAAAACACGAGTGAGTGAATTTCCTAGCAAACAGTGCAATGTGAATGCAGTCACAACAAATGTGAACAGTGTGCCTTATGGATCTTGGATCTTGGAATGGATCTTGATTTAACTTGGCTGTCAAAACATAGAGCGCACCTTGACGCAGCAAATTATCGACAACGTTTAAAGTCGACATCAGAGTTACTCCCAGCGACTCTGTCGTTTGTTATGATGCAAAAAGCTTCAGGTTCTTTTGAATTGCATTTTGTTCTATCAAGCTTAGCAGTTCCAAAAAATCTTTGATGGCCTGAAATGATTAGTGTAACAAGTTTATAGCCCTTAGCAAATGCTCGCCAAGTTCAAAGGTGGTGGTCTGGTACACTATTTCGTCGTAGAATGCTCGCAAGGTTTTATTAACACAAACAAAAAACAGGAGTAAAAACAGACAAAGTGATAGTCAGGAAGGGCGCTGCACCCTCCCTAGCTATCACTTTGTTTCTCGTGGTTTTTATAATTTCATTGTTTCATTACAGGTATGTTTGCTCACAAGGCGAGCAGCATTTTCCTGGCACATAAATAAGAAACACGAGCAAAACGTGCCACGCTGCTGCACGCATCGGCGTCTCTGTCCGCCCGCACAAACGTTGCTCGCAACGCCCGCCTTCGGGCCGACAGTGTCGCGCGCGCCACCCCGCGGGCGCGACAGAAACGGGTCAGGTGCCGCGGCGGAGTTCGACAACTGAAAACAATCTAGTAACGTTGGGTGCGGGCGTATCGTGGTAGGGGTGCAGATGACCACCGCATATTGTACATTATCGTTTGGTTACTCCTTGCACACCACTTTTGTTAAGAATTACAGCTCGGGATTGAGCAGATCTTAACTTATGTACTCTTTTTTTCCATGTTCTTCTAAGTATTCGCCAATGTAAATATACGTTTTTAAAAAAATATATTCCAATTGACAGAACGCCTGCAGCATCTCTTGATTTAAAGATAGCGCGAAGCTCCACGTTTTCGGACCACCGGTTGCAACAAGCATAACGGATAATTAAAGCAGATAAACCGTCAAGACGTGATAAAACTGCAGTCATTCATGTCTTCACTAATGTCCAGAAGGGACAATGAGAAACTAAGTCGCAAGGTTGTAATGAGATACCTACAATGTGTTTATTGATGATGTGGAATCTTAACAGAGCAGTTAAAAAGAGTAAGTTTGAAGCCTTCCAAAAGCTGAATTGTACGCTAAGTACTAACAATCCATATGTGCAACTGCAGCTGGATATCTGTGTTAAGCGCTGAACATGAATGCTGCAGACGAATATCTCATTGAGGTGTTCCCGCTGCTGCAGTGTAAGATGATTCTTTTAAGGTGGCGAAATACACACACGCTGCTTCGTAAATAAAGGTTTATATAGAAAACAGCAGTGTCTGAAAGGTTAAAAGCCTGGAGTAGCCAAATGAACAACCCAAAACCAAACCCTTACCTACCGACGGGTGAGTAATTTTTTTCTAGAAGACGACGTTGTGCTCGAAAGCATGAACGACATTTCAGTTGTCCTATAAGAATACAGATATATTTGGCATTAGGATTGTAAACCGCATATCTGCCACGAGAGGTTTCTGTTCGTAGAAGTCGCACTGCTAGTGTCTTATAATCACATGTGGCAGCATTCATTTGAATCGAATTTTTGAGGGATATTCGGGACTCCAAAATTTTTGTTAGGGTTAAATGTTGTGGAGTGAAATAATTTTTTAGTAATAATGCTAGCTCTTAGGTGAGCCGTGTTTTTGAGTTTCTTCAGGCTCTACAGCAAGTTCCTCGATGAACAAAAGAAGTTAGCTGCTGAAATCTATACAACAAGCAGGGGGATAATTGTTGGCCTATAGATATGGCAAATGAGCTTATAATTGTCTTTATGCCAATAATTTTGTCAAGATGGTGGCACGAAACTTGTACACAAGACACTCTACAAAAGCTTTATCCTCTTGCAAAAAAATGATATAACACGCGTTCTTTACATTTATCTTTTGCAGCACGATTTCCTCTATCGTGAACTCTCACGCCGCCATATTCTACATTGATGTGATCTCCCCGTACACCAAGATGAGTGAGAAAAAAGCCGTCATCGTAATGCGCCTTCTAGGTGCGTGCACGACGTGCATACCGTTCTTGTGCAATGCAACCGTTCAGTTCTTTTTTTCAAGTGATACGATTTCTTTTGATGTCGGAAGGAGTACTGTTTGTTCTTTTGTGATATTTTTAAAAGTTGGAAGCTATGCGAAGCGTATTTCGTTGCGTTAGCATTGAGTATGCTATTATTATTATTATTATTATCATTACTATTACTATTATTTACGATAATGGCAGTGTCATTTCGTGGCCTCATCGGGTGGCATTATGATTGATTGATGTCGGATTTATACAATGAAAAAAGGAGCCTGTACATATTGTTGCGTATAATGATGCACGGGAAGGGACTGTACAGGGTGCCCCACGTAACTTGAGCCAAACATTAAAAGCATGCCAATGTCACGTAGCTTAAGACCAGCAAGGTAATGTTATTTGCCGTCGCTTGGATATACTCAGATTATGTAGTCCTAATCAATTAACCAACTTCTCGATCAATATATTTAGATGAAAAGTGTCAACGAGATTATTGTAGAGCAACATGCAAAACTCCCGATACGTGCTACATAAAAGTGTTTTTGAGAGCGTGAACGTAGCCGCCAATACACGCAATGTGCCTCGAGTGGCCACTCGCGCGGCAATTTTGCATATGTTCGCGGGATTCTTTCACGCGACCGAGCCGTCCGAAAGGATATTTCAGAGAGGACAGTCAGCAGAACCTGTGGTGGTGGGTAACTACAGAGAAAGGTAGTCCGTAAAAGTAGGGTCTGAATTTCCCAACTGCCCAAACGAGGTCCAAACACTTGCCTTGTGTAATGAAATAATTGCGATGAGTTGTTGATAGGAAGCCGCTAGCGTAGGTAATGACATGGCCATGGCCATGCTGGCATTGGTCTAGTACTGCTCCAACACCATGGCCACGTTTATCGGTATGGACCTCAGAGGGTGCAGCTGGGTCAAAGTGGGCAATTAACGGAGGAATAGTGAGTAGGCTGATTAGGTGCGACAACGCAGAAGCTTCTTGCGTGCCTCATGAAAAAGGCACGCCTTGCCTCAAAAGTCCAGTAAGTGGCCTCACTATGTCCACAATATTCTTCACGAAGCATCGGAAGCGTGAGCAAAACTCTAGAAATCTGCGAACATCCTTCGCAGATCGGGGAACCGCGAAGTTCTTGACAGCGCAGATCTTTCCTGGGTATGGTTGTACACCATTGCCGTCTACGAGACGGCGAAGCACTGTGGTTTGGCGATGGTTAAAGTGATAACTGGACTAGTCCGGCTGCCGTTCTGCCAGACGAAGAACGTCGAGGACGGCTGTGGGCGGATTACGGTATGGTGGAGGAGTCTGATGTGGGCAAAGGTGGAGTTGGAAAATGTGGCTGGACATCAAAGCGAGGAGCGGAGGAAACAGAGTAAATGCACATATTGCCGACCTCTTGTAGGACGACCGCTTAGATAAGGAGTATAGGAAGCGAAGGCAGTCCGAAGGACTTAGATTCCATGGTAGTCGGCACGGAATGGTTTGAGCATATTCGAATATGTGCGGCATAAAAATATCTAAATATGTGCATGTTTAACAAGGCGCCTGAATATACCCATTTGAAACGATAATTGTTTCCAAATACTATAAATGAGCAAATAGAGATTAGGATGTTCGGTACACTTGCCACACTTTAGTTATACGCTGCTACACAAAAAAAGTACTCAACAATAACCCAATCACTTTAGCTATAGATACGTTAAGTGGCAGTGAAAACGAATGTGGAGGGAAAATAATGTTCTTAATCATGTATTAGAACATCTAATAAGTTAATGAAATCAGATTGAGATATTGCATTAGTTATCGTCGCAGCTGAATTGTTCCAGGCACGAACAACACCAGGGAAGAAAGGAAACTTGAAAGGTATCGTTATTGCAGTATGACTCACTTACTCTATATTCGTGTTTATGACATGCTACGCGGGATGTAGAACTAGAAACGTATGCTGAGGCTTCCATATTTAGTCTATTGCGTAATTATCTGATGTGGGAATTTTATACTAGCTCGTTTTGTTCGAAGCTGCAATGTTGCAAGTCTAGAAAGCATTAGAAGATGGCTAAATGAATCAGTACGCCTATATTTTATGTGAATGAACTAAATTGCCTTTCTCTGGATTTCGAAATTAATTATGTTAGTTTTATTCTGAAGGAGCCATACGACACCAGCATGACCAATAACAGGTCTCAAAGATGTCGTGCAAGCTAAAGGTTTGCTGTTAGTGGGTGCCAGCTGGAGACACCTTTTAAGAATGAGCTGTTTTAGTAATGCGCGGGAAGTGACGTTGTTAACATGTGGTGTCCCATTAAGGTGAGACATTGTCCTTAAAGTAATATATTTGCGTGGTTTAACTGTAGTTATGGGGTTTCCATAGAGGAATTGAGGGTGCAGAAAAAATATGAAGGGTGCTTTTTGTGGTTGCTGTGATGCAAGCTGTCTTGTTTATCTTAATGGTCATTCGGAACTTTTAGAACCGTTCATCTATTTTCGGTAGTGCTGTTTATCGAGCCAGACGTGGTCCGCGTAATTACTTCTTTCGCGGAATATCATGCAGCCATATGTAAAACGCCGAATTTTACAAATAATGCTATTTGTAAAGTCATTTATATAAATCATAAGTAACAGCGGTCCAATTACTGAGCCCTGCGAAACACCTGATGTAATGGGCACAAAATCAGATTTTATACTTTCTATAGCAAAAAATAGTGACCGGTGTTATACAAACTTTCTTTTCCATGGTGTGATAAGTCCACTTACAATCACAGTGGCAACTTTTGCGATTAGTTTAGTATGACATGCAGAAGCAAACGCATAGTGGAAATCTAATAAAATTAGGTCAGTTTGATTGGGACGAATAATATTAATGGCAATGTCATGCGTTGTCTCTGTTAACTGAATGATTGTCGATAGACCTCTTCAATAGCCATGTCGCATAAGTGTTCAGAAATTTTCTGCAAGAAATGCAGGTAAATATTTTGAACTACAGTGTTCCGATATTGTGCATGATGCGGTGGTAAGCGAAATTGTCCTGTAGTTAGAAGATATGTTACTATCCCCTGTTATATGAACCGGCACAACTTGAGGAATTTGCCAATCTTTTGGTAATTAGTAGGTCAAGAGAGACTTACGGTAAAAAGGCCAATATATTTACTATTTCATTCAGCATATTTCGAGAAATCATTCAGAATGTTGTGGGGTCGTTCGCTTTCTTCAAGTGGAGCGCAAGGTACTAAATAAATATATCTGAGTCGTTTATATTTAACAGATTGACAGTAGGAAAGGAACTCGATGATGGGAAGAGAAGTATGGTGTTATCTCTAGTAAAAAATAAAGTGAGAATGTTTGTTGAGAAAGTTGTTAGCGCGTGCCTCTTTTTTCCACACGCGGACGAGTTGGTGTACCTGCTGAGCATGATAGAATATTCCATAACCGGTTAGGGTTGTCTTTTAGGAGGTCAGGCAATGTTTCATTGAAGTACTTAAACTTTGCAAGCTTAGCATTTGTCTTGAGTTCTGCAGCACCGCTATGTAGTTGTGATTGTTGGTGTGTAGCCTCCCCAACCATCCTTTTTATGTTATGCCTGAACTATTTTATTGTACGCTTGACGTGAATTATTTCGCGCGTTATCCACGCCCTATTCTCCTGCGAAATTTTACTCTTTTTCGGAATGTTATGGCGCATACGTTATACCGCTCGACAGGTCTATGATTCGAGGATTTGATGCATTATGACAGGAGCCTATCCTGCTGGCAGCGCAAAGGGGTGGCTGCTGATACCAGTGCCGCATATGTGTTTTCGCAATGTTTTTATGAGCAGCGGAGTGGTGTGATTTACCGAGGTTCGTCATACGAGTGGCGATGACGGTGCGGATACGCTACGCGGTTCTATCTATAAGGATGTTCTGTGAGGAGGAGTTTTCAGTGCAAAGATATCAATGGAGAATCATTGAATGTTATAGGAAGGTACCAATTAAACGGAATACAGTTGCTATAGTATCGAATTAATAATTACAGATACGAAAATCATGTTCATTGGCTAGCGTTTGGAATGTCTTGCGTGTTTGTAATACCATTTCTACTTTTGGCAGTGATTTAGATCTTGCGCTAACTTTTCTCACACAAGCGAAATCCCTTGTTTCAGCTTTGACAAGCGGCACCATTATGACCTTGTGCGCAATATCTGTGCCTTACCTCGGTACCGCAGCACGGGTACGTACGCCCTTTCTCTAAGCTCCAACTCCTCAACCCTCCCTTCTAGCTGCACAGCCCTGATTTAAAATTGCCAGATCATTTCTGTTGATCACACTTCCTACTGCACACATACTGTGTGCAAACGAGCGTGTGATTTTCAAGCAAGGCTGAAGCCAGTGAGGCTCGTACCTGCACAACGAATTATTTAGGTGCCGTGTATTATCGTAAAGAAATGGTATTGCTCCAAGTGGAATGACACTGACAATTAGTTCAGTTACGAAAGACAACAATGACCATAATATATGTGACAGAAAGCAAAGACGCGCTTTATGCTGGCAAGTTTAAGGTGTTTCTCTTTCAAAAGAAAGCCATTCGAAATATTGTAAATGTGCCGCCACTAGAACCCACTGAGTCGATCTTTAACGCACTTGATATAACCCCGCTTCCCCAGTTGTACGAACCATTACTCCTGCGTATGGTATAAAGGAAGCGTTATTAAAAATATATGTTTGATGTTATAGCTGTCCGCATTAAAACGCAAGGACCCTAAGCACTTAATACGAACTAGTTTGAAATGGTTTGTACCTAAGACACGTGCTAATTATGGTTATCAAATGTTGTGCCACTCTCTCCCGCATTTATTAAACAGAGAATCTCAATGGCTGCACGTACAGCTAAATAATGGCAACTTTTTCATATTATGATTGTTATCTGAAATGCTTCACGCTGTTTCTCTGTATGTTCTCGTGTACAACTGCCAAGCCTCTGTAGTGTGCATCAGCCTCGTCAAACCTTTTCATTAGCTTTTTGCCGGCGCACCCTACATCTGAATGATGGTAAATAAATATATTTTATTTTATTGTACTGTAAGTACTCAAAATCACAACTTTGGAATGACATTTCAAGTCTATGAAAGGTAATAAGGTCACTCGTCTGCACAGAATCATGTGCATTGTTAACATTTTTCCGGTTACCGCTTTGATCCATTAATTCCTTTCAGGGACAAGTTAGTCTTGCGTTTGCAGCGTGCCAAGCAGAGGCCGGCAAAGTCGGATACGTCATGTCGGTGACGCCCCAATTGCTGAAAACAACGCCCCCCCCCCTTCCTCTACAGTTTGGCGCTTTGAACGTGACCGGCAGCAGAATAGTGATCAGCTGTTGCTGCAGTGCTTGCGCACAACAGCGCGGCGAACTAGCACTTTTTCGTCTGGCGAAAGCGCAAACTACGTACGTTGTCTTCAGTGCACCCGAACTGTAGGCCCGCACACTGCCAGCCAGCCAAGCTAGCGCACCGTGCATTCTGTTCTAGCGGCTTCGGCGTGAACTGGACATGCTCTATAGGTTGTGTCCACATTCATGGCTCATGCCGTGGAGCTTTCTCGATTTAAAATGCGGGCCTCAAAGTCTATGCTTTTGCTGGTTGAAGGCATTGAACGCAATTCTGGGAGGACGAAACGCGTCATAGACTTTGGCTTTGGACACAACCTATTGCCACGCTGGTCGCGTAAGGGCACGCCTAACACCGCTGCTCAGCGAGAGTGTGTAGGACACAAAACTATGCAAGTGCCAACTTTTCGTCGGTGTAGAGGAGCTGAGCCGCTCATGGCGTGCGTCCGCGCTATGTCAAGGTATAACGTACCCCTCCGAATGTTACCGCTCGGCAAAAGAACAATTTTCCAAATTTTCTGGAATGGTGTCGCCAAGTATATACAGCCTCTGATCTAATCAGACTGCCTGCCTGAGGCGAATGGCGCCGTACGTTCTGGAATATGCGTAATCGCAAGCGATTACACTCCCATGTGAAGTACTCGAGGATTGAAACGCGATGCTCAAAATGTACGGCGGGCGGTAAAGCCCGCGCCACCGGCATTTTCTTGCGCCCCCGTGGGCGCTGCCGTCATTGAACTGATGCATGTTTATGCCGCATGAAAGTGAGTCGTTTTGATGCATCGTGACTGAATTCGCCCCCCCCCCCCTCAACTATCACCCAACGCTCACCTGCGGCACAAGAACCACCGCTCGCCACACTTTCCGAGTTTCCCGTTTCAATCGCTGAAGAATGTACACCGAGTCACGTTTAAATAGCCGGTGCACTTGACCCGCAAATCAGCGCGGCGTTTCTGTAGGGATACCTATCGCTAGGTTATATGCCACCGTCATCATTCACTGTTCGCGGTCTGCTCATTGCAACGACAACGGGGAAGGAGCACCGCTCTGACCATTTAAATTTGCGTCGGAAAAGGACTCGCTACATATTCACGGTCAAGATTACGACAACTTACGATTGCACTCTTGGATATTGACACATCCTGTATAATTGTCGCGGGTATGTGCCTGGCCATGAAAATGACGCTGTAGTAACAGGCGGGTGGAAAAACAGAAGTGACAATTACGTCGCGCTTACTGTTTCAATAAGGTGATGTTACCCGTGCTGTAAACCGAGTGTCTCGTCTCTTACTAGGAAGTAACACAGGTGGAGGTGCTGGGTAGGACTGCCTCATGCTTAGTACGCTTGCACGGAGCCATGCATTCAATGCGAAATAACATTCATTCGCCGAGTGTGAGTGAATAACTTTATTGAGCTGTAGATTCGCTCGTCTTCTGCGGTCTTCAGAAAATCACCTTCATTCGTCGAAACCCCTTTTCGCTGGTGTAGTCGCCACATGCTAGGCCTGACAGCTGAGTTCAACCGCCAGCAGGACGCCATAGGAACACATCTGCCTACTTCCGCCATGGTCACTGCAACTCTATCGCAGTTCACCCTGTAGAATCCTAATACTGCACAAGATTTCTATGGTAGCGCCTTTGAAGATGTCCAAGATTGGCTGCACCAATTCGACCGTGTCGCCAGTTATGACTGGGGCTCCCAGCAAAAATCACTAGTGTCTATTTTGCCCTTCAGATAGCATGCGAACTCATTTGTCAACCGGCAGTGGAGTTTGATCACATGACATGTCTTCCGCACGTAGTCTCTAGACACACTCACTAGTAGCGCCAGAAGAGCCATTGCGCAGCGCCTTCTCGAATCCCATATTGAAAAACCGAATGAGAGCGTGGCCATGTTTGCACAAGATATGGCCCGCCTTTACCACAGAGTCGCCCCTGAGATGGCCGGAGAAGTAGCGCTATCTCTTGCGGGGGGTGAAGGAGCAACCCCTTGCCTGACTCGTGAGGAATCCACCGACGACAGTGGCTGAATTCACCTAGGAGGCTACCGCTACCGAATGGGAACTATAGCAGACGAACTCGCCAATGAATTTAACGATTCTACCTGAGAGCTGTGGCCCATCTCTGCGTGAAGTCATCCGAGAGATTGTCCAAAAGGAGGTCTGGCAGATCGGAATTTCTCCCATGACGCCAGCCGTGGCTTCTTTCGCTGATGTCCTCCGGAAGGAAGTCGGACAGGTCTATCCTTCGCCCAACTGGCAGGCGGTGCCGCCAAAATTCACCAACGCAGCGGCTCGTTCCTGTCCACCTTCCACAATTTCGATGTTGCTGACACCGTCAAACACTCCGACGCCGCCAGCGCCACCCCGAACAACCTATCATCGACCGTGACCACCGCTACCAGCAACGTCATATCGTGGACAGCCGATCACTACGCCCTACGGATAATTTTCTGCTGGCTATATGATTCCGGAAACCGATTTGTGGCACACCGTTGACGGCCGGCCGCTATGCTTTCATTGCGGCGAAGCAGGGCATTTTGACAGAGCTTGTCACTGTCGCGCAGTTGGGTTTCCAAGGTTCTAGCCCAACTTCAATTACTCTCCATTTGACGCTCCACGTACCTGCGACGAAACTTCTACAAACTTTCGAACTGAAGGTTCAACGACGCCTCGATTGCGTTCCCCATCTCCGGCTCGTTACATTTCACCAACCCGTCTCTAGAGGTAGGTCCCCAAGCTCGCACCGGGGAAACTAGAGGTATTGACCTCCGGGGGTGAGCTTGCAAACCGTCTAGCTTCCCAAGAGCCCCCATCACCGACAATTGACGACTCTACGACTGCGGCTACTCCAACCTCACCCCATGTAACCGACGCCGTCACCACCGATCTTGTCGCTCGCATGGACGGCCACCAAGTTGCTGCTCTCGTTGACAGTGGTTCGAATTTTTCGATAATCAGTCTAAAGCTAGCCGAGAGACAAAGAATAGTGAAGACGCCATTGACCGGGCACAGCATCAAGACTGCCGGAAGCCAGTTGATGACACCAACTGGAAAACTGCACAGCCAGAATAGTATTCGCCGGTACAACCTTCATCGCCAGCCTTGTCATTTTCTTAGATTGCTGTAAAGAACTTATATTGGGGAAGCATTTCTTGACAGTGTACAGTACAGTGATTAATGTCCACGACCACATCGCTACATTTTGTGCGAGCTCAGACAACGCCAACCCCACGGAACACCAGTGACCCGGCTTACGTATCACGGACAATGACGGGACACTTCCACCACGAAGCTGTTCCCTCGTGCCTGTAACCTGCGACAAACTATACAGCAGTACTGCTGTCGCCGAACACTTCAATGCATTAGTACTGAGTCATGGCGTTTCCATCGCCTAGGCCGTAATTAATGTACTCAACGCACATACGCGTAAATTTTAGTAGGGAACATCTACACATTGTTAAAGGCAGTGCTGTTGCTTACTTGGACGAATTCGCCCCAATAAAAGACTGCCTCTCAATGGAGCACGTGGCGTCTGCCGTGCCTATGCCCAAACCTGTGTTTGATGCAAGTGTAACTTGCATCAAATATCGCCCGTCGAACGCAACAGCCTTCTTGATCTCATCAATAAGTTTCACACCTGCTTCTCATTTGTGTCAAAAGTCAGCCAGACGCCGCTCACCAAGCACCGTATTTTCACCGATGCCGACGCAAGGCCTATTCGGCAGAATCCTTGCCGTGTAGCATGAAACGAGCGCGAGGCAATACAAAAACAAGTGAAGACGATGCTTGAGGATAGGGTTATTCGGCCATCTTAGAATCCTTGTAATCGCCTGTCCTATTGGTGAAAAAGAATGGCGGTAGCCTGCGCTTTCGCGTCAACTATCGGAAACTCAACCATATGACATGACGTTTATCCGCTACAGCGTAGCGCTAATTTCCAAAGTACATATACTAAAAGCGCTAATTTCACTGGACAGGCTACGAAACAGTCGTTGCTTTTCGTCAATGAATCTGAAAGGTGGCTACTGGCAAATAGAAGTTGAGAGACACCGTGAGAAGACCACTTTTGTGACGCCCGACGGACTTTATGGATTTCAGGTGATTCCCTTCGGTTTGTGCTCTGACTCAGCAACATCTTAATCGAGACGCTACCCTGAGGCCTCAAATAGGAAACCTGTGTACCGCTACAACGTGATTGTTTTCTCCGCTGTGTTCGAAGAACACTTACCGAGATCGAAGACTCTCTTTGAAGCAATACACTAAGCTGGTCGAATTGTGAAACCTTAAGAGGGTCATTTTGGTTTTTAGCCACTTCAGTTTCTAGGTCATGTCATTAGCCATCGAGGTGTCCGACCTGACCTTGATAAAATCGAGGCCATATCTAATTTTCCAGCGCCATCTGAAAAAAAAGACCATACGATGTTTCTGGGACATTGCGCTTACTACCGGCGGTTTATTGCGCAATTTTCGCGTATCGCATGGCTATTACCACATCTCAGGAGACAATATGTCCGCTTCGTGTAGAACGACAACCAGCAACCGACCTTTCACGAGCTCCTTGCAATAGCTGCAGACGCCTCTTGTGCTCACACACTTTGATGAACACGCCCCAACAATTCTTCATACCGAGGCTAATAATATCGGCCTCGATACAGTGCTTGTTCAGCGGCAGGACGGCACCGAAAGAGTGATTGCTTGTGCCCGCAGGGCGCTATCAAGAATGAAAGGTAACTACTGCCCTACGGAAATAGAATGCCTCGCAAAGGCATGAGCCATCCTGAAATTTCGCCCATATTTGTTGTCAGTGATAACCACAGTCGTCACACACAGTTGTCACACACAGTTGTCACACACAGTGTTTCAGAGATGTCAGTGATCCCCATGCACTTTGTTGGCTGACTAATTTAAAATATCGGGAAACTGAAAAATTGGGAAAGCCACACACCGACAGCCGACTGTCTTTCTCGGTCTGCTGTTCAGACTGCAGTGCATGATCATGACGATACGTCTTTTTTGGGCATGGCAGATACCGTCGCTGTTACACGCGATCAACTGGAGGACACAGAACTTGTTCCTCTTATTGATTCCTTAGCGGTAAGAACAAGCGGTATTCCCAGGTTATTCGTCAGAGGGCCGCCTTCGTTTTGCTGGCGCCTCTACGTTCTCTATAGAAAGAACTTTTTATCTAGTGGCAGCCGCTACCTACCCGTCATTCTTGCGTCTCTTAGGGACGAAGTCCTACGTGCCTGTCACAAGGAGCCCACCACTGGCCACTTAGGATACCCCAGCGCGTCGGCAAGAATTTGGCTGAAATACTGGCCGAGACTTGCACCGTACGTTACACGTTATGTTCAGACATGTCTAGGTTACCAGCGCCGCAGAGCTCCACCCGTCAAGCCAGCTGGACTGCTGCATCCTGTTCGAATACCGAAAGCCCTCCTCGCACAAATTGGCCTGTCTTTTAGGTCCATCTCCAATGTGTAGTGCCGAAAATAGATGGATAATCGTTGTCACAAATTATCTCACTCGATACGACGAAACGGGTGCTTTCCAACGGGGAAGAGCCCACGAAGTAGCACAATTTTATATCGAAGCTGTCGTTCTAAGGCATGGTGCTCCCGTAGCGGTCGTTGCGGACAGAGGTACTGCGTTCACGGCCGCGCTTCTGGATGCTGTTTTGTGGCTGAGTGATACCAGTCACCGAACGACAGCAGCTTATCACACCCAAGCCAATGCGCTCACAGAACGTTTGAATAAGCCATGGCAGTGTGTATAAGCGCGACTGAACTAGGACGTAGAAAGAAACAAATACACATACACATTTGAATACAGGCACAGACACAGACACATTTGAATAAAGCTCTGGCAGTATGTTTATCGACGTCATCCTGATGGGTATCTTCATCGATGTCAACCGCGACAACTGGGCGGAGATATTACCTCATGTTACATTTGCATACAACACAGTTCACCAAGAGACAGCACATGGGACACCTTTCAGCCTCGTCGACGGCCGGGAAGTTACGACAATGTTGGACGCAATGCTGCCACACGAGTGGGGTGAAGATGAGACTGCTGCCGAGGAGTTTACATAACGCGCAGAGGAAGCCAGGCAGCTTGCACGTTTCCGAATACAAGAACAAGCGGAATACAACGCCAGACACTGCAATCTTCGGTACACACCCGTCACGTACAACGTGAGTGACCAGGTGTGGGTCTGGACCCCTATTCGTCGGCGAGACCTATCTGAGAAGCTGCTGCAGAGACAGTTCGGACCGTACACAGTTCTGCGGCATATGAGTGATGTGAATTTACAGTTGTTCCTCCCAGTCATAACTGCTCCATCCGCCGGAGGCTTCTGGCCGAAATGCTGGACATGCTTCGTATGGAGCCATATTTTCCTAGTGACATCAACTTTGCACCTTTCTGTACTGCCTTCGGAACCCGACGCATCTAGACAATTTCTTTTTCTTTTCAGAGGGGCAAATGCGAAATCCTATACCGTCGCCACGGGTATGTGCCTGACCATGAAAACGACACTGAAGTAGCGCGTGGGGGAGAAAATAGAAGACAACGACGGCACGTTTGCTCTTCATAGAAAGTGCTGCTATACGTGCTGTACACCCGGTTTCTCGTCTCCTGCTTGGACGCGACAAAATTGTCGTGCTGCTGATGCTACTTGTTTTTCTTGGAACAAGTTCTCCAAAATAGTAGTTCAATTAGGGACTCACAGTTTCTTAATTGTTTACTTCTTGCAAGACTTTCAGTGGCCATCGGCCGTCTGACATGTGTCCGTTGTCGCCATAGTGCTTAGGCGCATTCCAGTGTGCGCAATTTATTTGTTCTAAGTGCTGTCAGCCCCATGAAAGTGCTCTATTTTACGTTTCAATTCCCCGAAGGTTTTAGCCGATTTCAATGGCTTTCCTATCTCTATGTGTCAGTGTCACTACACTAACGTTTGTCCATCAATAACTTTCCCTGCTCGTATCATGGTCCATACGCCTCCAGTTCCAATCTTAGTTGGAACCAAATATAGTAGCCAAAGGATAATACACTGCTATTGCCTCATTTAGGGCATAAGCGTCAGCAAGTGCATTACCGCTAGTATTGCTGTTTTATTGTCGCTTTTTTTTTGCTTTGGTCTAGAGACATAAGTGGCACAAAATATACCACTCACCCTTTGTCAATCCGTGCTGTAAAATGACTTCTAGAAGCGATATGGCCGGAGTCGGTTAAGTCGTTATGTCATGGTCGCGCAAGCTGGTGTAAAGGTGTAAAGGAGAACGAAGGAACTTTTTCGTTGCCTACAGAAATACAAGAAGCTCTCTGACATTACTTACTAAGATGTGTCCGTAGTAGCGAAGCCCTTTGTTGCATTATAGATGCCGGACAGAAATAAAGGCAGGCTTTGCCAGCATTTTCAGAGAACGGGATGTAGCATAGCATTTAGGTTTGTACGTAACATATTACTAGTATCGTGCGGACGAAGTTTGAAACATCTGGGTCACTGGTAGTCTTGGGAGAAAATGAGAAAATACTCAATTTCTGCTGCTTTAGATGCGTTACACGTAGCGATTACCAAGTGTTCCCGCCTTTCTATGAGAAAAGGAAATTGTCACCAAGCTACATACATTCGCCGGAAATAGAGCTATAGAAGGCGTGATTTAGGGCGCAGTTTAACGTAACGAAGTGAGCGCCTTCCACATGTCACTCATCGCATAGCCACAATAATCAAGTCGTTATCTGCTTAACGCACTTGTCCATTTCTTTCTGTGTATCTAAACTACAGTGATTTCTACCACGGCTTTGTCCCTGATTCACACTGAGATAATCTTCCCTTCAATAGTGGCGCCCAGAACATTAACTTCTATCGCTCCTGACACGATGCTAAGCCTTCTTATTCTTTTTTATTCAATTTTACATATATTTTATGGGATTCTGCACGATAAGTCAGTACAGATGGAATGCCGTGACTACATTTGAACACATAAATCCCAACAGCACAGAACAGCATCGCAGGTAGACATTGTGTAAGCGGTGCACCTGCAGCCATATGCGAAAAAGCGCTGACATTAGTAGAAACTACCGCCAATGCGTGATAGTCACATGCATGGCCCTGCGAGTGCACCTGTGTTTGAGCCATTCGTTTCCTCTTACGGGTCTATTTGCACTCCCTTTGCCTACCTGTACTTTTCCTGTTTTGTTGCGATGATCAGCATGAAAAGCTATCCACCTGCAAAATAAACGTTTCGGCGAATGTACAGCGATGTGTATACCCATTCGGTACCTATCTCCGACATCGAAATTCTCTGCTTTTTACACCATACAACAGTGAATGTATGTTACATTGTTCGACAATATTATTAAGTTGCCCTTACTGATTTAGGAATTCTCGCCATATGTGATAAGAGGCGGATACCCTTAGTCTTGCATCGGATTGCAAGATTAGTAAATTATTGCAGACTGGCAACATTCATTTCGACACTTCACCATCCAGAGCACTCCGTAGGCTCTTCTACAAAATTTATATCTATCTCAGTTAGCCTGATGCCCGCAAAACTGTGCTCGGGATATTGTGGTCTTTCCTTCGCGTCTTCATAGGGTGTCAAGTCCGTTTGTGGAGCATGCGTGAAACACGCGTCCTCTGCTTGAGTATTTAGACGAGTGCAATTGATTGAGATGTCTTATTTCTTGTCATAATCACTTCGTTTCTTGTTTCTACGGGCAGCTGTACATGTCGTTTTATTGCTCTGCGGCGGGACCATTCGCTGGACTGTTCCTGCTTGCTTTGTCATCACCATGGGTAAACTCAAAGGTTAGCAGCACTTTTAATGGTTTTGTAATGTTGATAGATCTCTGTAGGTTCGTGTGTTTCGATTGACTAAAAAAAGTCCATTAATTTACGGGAAGGCACTGTGCGAGCTTGAATGAATAAAATAATACAATGGTTTTAATATCTTTACAGCCATGAGACGAATGATTAAGTTGACAAGCGATAACTACAGATGCCAGTTATGAACAAGTGTCTATTTACATAGTCATGTTTGGAGCCAGAGAAGTAATTTGATGGGTGCCTCCTCAATGTATAATGACAAAGAGAGCACATGCATATTTTTCAATGAACACAGCTTCACTTTTTTTAGTTTTCGCTTTTTTTAATGGCCCCTAAGGCAAACGTTAATGAAGGGTTACAAATGTGACTGACATTAAAGGGAACTGCAACGTGGTGGCGGCTTTCTTTAAGGAGAAATATCTCAGCCTAGGTCTTTGTGCAAGCCAAGGTGGAAAGGGAAATTGTCCTAATGTAAGTGCAGTTTTCAAAAGGCAGTCGTTATACGGAGCTTAGAAATTCATCCTTATGCCCAATAAAAAAAGTAGATATACGTAATTGAAAAGTGAGTTATTTTATCACCGTACACGCACCCGCCATAAGTAGCATACAGTTGTCTGCGAATGCCACTGTAGTGGAGTCAATGAAGGTTTGTTAGTAGGGAGAGTCTGTGAGCACTGCAGCTGTGGGTGCCTTTTCAGATGGTAATTGAAATCGGGTTAGATTTCATAACGATATTATCGTAATATTTAAGTGGAGCGCAAGAGAATTGACTGCGACGCCTTGCTTGCCTTGTTTACGGTTCGTTTTGGATGTTGGAACGTGGCCAAGCTTTTATTCAATTTCAGCTTCCAATCGTCGTATTTCTTGTACTTTTGGACACAAACTTAACTTTATTGCGCTCTGCAAACTTTATTGTTGGCTAGTTAAGGAAGTTGTTCTTGCTGCGTATAAATTCTTTCCTACTCCTAGGCGGCTTTTAGTTTGCGCACAAAACACACAGCCTTCTTGAATATGTGCAATGTGGAAAGCCGGGGGAGTTGGCTGTCAATAGTCATGCCGTGTGGGCGAAGGACCGCACTGAATGGGACAAAGCGGAGAGAGCACAAGGAATCAGGATGTGAGGCGAGAGTCGCCTATCCTTGTGATCTCTTTGCTTTGTCCGCTGCAATGCGCTGGTTCCCCTCCCTCCCCCCCCATGATACGAAATTGAATAGGCGCTCGTAAAGACTGGCCCCCTCCTCATTGCGCCCTTTTAACATCTGTGGCAGGCCAAAGGGCACCGCCACGGTGCCACTAGCTGCCTGGATTAGCCCTTAACGTAAACAAGGAACTAGTTAGATGCGAATTAACCCATGAAAGCTAGTAGTGCTCTAAGTGGCTAGGGTTCCACCCATTTCGTGGCAGAGGTGAAATATTCTATTGTGTTTATGTATCAAAATTAGTCGACGTGATTGAGTTCTCGTTGATTTTCTTTGAATTGATTCAGTTTCCAAATACTGATGTTGGTTCCGAATACCAACAGGCGGGGAAATGTCCTGCTGGGAACGAAGGGCATACTTTTACAAACTGTCAGGGCATACGGATGTGCAGTACCTCATGTTATTTGCGCTTACCTCTGTTATAAAAAAGCTAGTGCACACGTCGGAATCATCTAAGTATAGAGTACTTATGGTACGTTCAGGGGCAGCTTTGTGGTGTATTCTAGCGCACACCAAAAACATCTATGGAAGATTTTCTGTACGTAAGTTTTTTCTCTATATATATACTTTTTTGACACGACCTGCATTGATCACCAGCACTGTACTTTCTAGGGCGTGGGCAGCGCGACAATGCTGGTCTGTTCGTTCCTGCTTTGGCATGCTATCGGAAGAAGCCTCTCGGATATAGCGCCCCCACCGTTGCTTCCGAAGACGCTCGACCGCTGTCCGGTGCCATTAAACATCAGTGACTGGATTGGAATACCTTCAGCTGCAACTGACATCCAACCGGTTACAAGGTTTGTTTAGTTCACACATCACTGCGTAAACTACCGCCAGAAAATTTCTTACCAGTGACCGTTTTTGGTGCGTCAAATGTTGGGTACAACTGGGTGTAGTAAAGCCCATACTTTCGGCCCTTATCTCACCATGACTGTGTAGCCAAGGAAGCTAAATTATCAAAAATGAGTGACTATGTCAGAAAACAAAGCATGAACTTAGGAAGAACTGAAAAAAAAGACATTCTGAACTACTGAGTTTAGAAAAAATTTGCGAACTACAATTCCTGCATCACTCACGAAAACAGTGTCTGTAGCGTTGCTCATGCCCGCTGAAATTCACGCCTAATATGTTTGTAACAGCTAGCAACACCTTGCACGGATCCTTAGACTACTCCAAACAAAATTTCAGCTACGCTGAAACTTTGGTAGGAAATGTTCTGCAGACGTTGACAGAACGTGGGATTCGAGCCACAATAGCAAATTTATAGGCACGGACAACGTTGCCGGAAATAAATTGATGTTTTGTCGAGTTCACAGAAGTCGGCCAGGTTATTTTATATGTCATGAGGTATTATAAGCATCATATTGCCTAAACTTCTGTCCATAGCAACATTTACTCGAATTGTACTAGGCAGGTACAATATGAGTATAGAAATTTAGTTTTTCCGAATGCTACGTGGTGAAGCAACTAAAAAAGCCATCGTAGCTATCGTGGAGCAGTCGCAGAAGAATAATTATGCCCCGTACCTAAACGCTGTTTAGGCATGGAACATTCAAACAGGTGTGCTTAGGCGAAGCAAGCGATTATGAAGGCAGGAGAAACAGGATGTGTTTCTTTTTTTAGAGCGCAGCTCTTTGGCGTCCGTTCCTGGGTTTCGCGTCGTCGTCGGCGTTGTCCTCGGCCTCGTAACCAGCTCCGCCCCCCTTTCATCCCCCCAGCGCTAGCAGCGACCGACTGATACCGCTGGATGCCACTGACGCCGCTAGAGAGTCAAGATAACGTGACTGCATAGAACACCGTCGCCGCCATGCAGAAAGAGGAGGAAAGGGTCCCCCCCCTGTTCTTGTGTGGCGGATAGGGTGCTCTTCAGTTGCCGACGCGCCGGTTATTTCACGCAGGCCCCGGCACGTCGAGGAATACGTGACCACCTTCCCACGGCTAGACCTGGTTCTTAGCGCTGCGGAAGCGAGGGTATCATATTGTTTGTGTCGGCATCGGCGGCGTTGTCCCTGAAACCAACTCCGCAGCTGGGGTTGACTCACTATCGGCGTCAGCGGCATCAGTCAGTCGCTGCTATCTCTTCCCTCCTCCCTTTATCGTGTTGTCCGCTTGCTGCGCGCGCTTCTGCCCCTATCGTTTGCCGCTGGGTGTACACGCCGCCCCCCTCCCCCCTCTTCCTGCGAGTCTCCGGTTGTCAAAGCGCCGGCTCGAACTTAATTCCTTTCTTCGCTCCTCCTCCAATGCAACCCCTGTGCGGTGGCAATCAGAGAGCCAGATCGGTGGCGGCGGATCTGTATATGTGCACCGCCCGAGCCGAAATTGCCGCTGCCGTTCGCCACTGCGATGATTGTCAAGAACTGTTAGTGGAGTCTTTGTTAAAGGAATACGTGTGAAAAATAAAATAAAAATTCTGTGATAGCGCATACATGTGTTGCTCGATTTCTTTGCCTCAATCTATCGAAAATGTGAAACAGCTTATTTGCTGCGCTCAAATTTCGCATTAGGAAGTAACGTAATCGTCGGTAATTTTTTAGTTTTATGTATGAAAACGGGCAGCACTCCAACGAACTCGGGGTTTCCGCTCGGGATAGCTCCACATGCACATGGAAACGGTGTGATTATAGGCAAGGCAATTATCTCTCGAATCGTACATTTGCCGAAGCACGTCCGGGCACCTACAGTCGGTGTTCCGCGTTGCCACTTTGTTCCCCCGCAAAAGTAAAGCGCTGTCCTTCCGGCAGCATCAGTTTATATGAGCAGCGTTGGTGTGCTTCTTAGAGCACGCGCATCTGACATGTTTTCAGCCTCAAAGATGTTCGTTTTACTGCGATGGCAATTATATGGACACTTCAGGCGCGTTTTTGCCGTCGCAGTGTTGTTCCGTAGGCAGTCTAAGGACGATAACACCATCGTCGCGCGCCGTGTGCTGTATGTGCGAGCGAAAACAAGCCTGCGAAGCCGACGATCGGGGCTCAATATGGCGTGCGCGAAGGAGGAAAGCGGTGAGCAAACGCACCGACCTCCTCTGTCGCGCGAAAGGCCGCGAGAGAACGGAACGGAGACAGGGGGGGGGGGGCAGCGTTATGTTCCGGCACCAACTGCGCACTTCGTTACCGGGCACAAGTGGCGCAACGGGAACTGACGATCGCGGCTCACTCTCACCCGCCATATATACGATGGAAAGCAGGGAGGCAGCGCGGGAGGGAGGGGAGCTGCTTGGACTCCGCCAAGTGCGTACTTAGCACGGCCGTGCGCGGTCTCCCGCACCGCCGTATGAAGAAAGGGTTCTGCAGAAGGATTATACCTTTGTGCGCGCTGTGTTCCCGCCGCTCTTGCGTTGACTCAGTAGACCGCACGAAGGTCAGTTCGCACGCTGCTGCTGGAGCGCTTGCTCGAACCAGCGTTCTGATAGCGAGGCTCCGCGCTCCTCCAGTGTGATGTGTTCATGTTGATGCGCGCTGACACCATGCTTGCTAATTTAGTTCGTAAGAGAATGTTCGTAAGAGAATATTATTCTTAATTCGTATAGCTATCCACTAATTTGCTATTGCAGTCGATGCTTCGCCTTTCAGGCTAAACTGCGGCTTCTTTAGGTGCTTAAAAGCACAATCTGAATGTGTTTGTGTGTGTGTGTGTGTGTGTGTGTGAGAGAGAGAGAGAGAGAGAGAGAGAGAGACAGTTTGGGAGGATGCTGAGGTTTCTTCTTTTACAGTGGAATGGGGTAGCACTCAAAGATCACGGACTGCTTCTTACGCTCTACGGGAGCTGCAGTTTATGTAATCGTTATGTTTTCCTGGAAACGCTGGCGGCGAACGCTACGCACGAACACGAGCTTCCTGTTTTTTTTTTGCTTTTTGTTGATGGTGTTGCAACCAACCTATACTCCGTTCCACACATAGCAGTCAACCCTGTGGAAGCTACGCAAGAAGTTCGGTCAAGAAATGTTATCACTTCGCACGTTCCGTCCATGCTTCGCTGCGCGCCACCAGTGTCCGCTCGCGCATGTAGGTACACGAGGCTCCGCGAAACGGGTGTCAAATAAAAGCCCGAAAAGCACGACAGAAATAAAAATGATCTCGAAAGACGCATTAGTAGCCGTATACCACAGTGGGTTTCATTGTTTGTTTCATTCCATACTGATCCTATATTTAAGACAGTTGCGTACAATTGCGGTCGAAACACATCGAACTGTATCCAAGTGCGAACGAAGCACCTACAAGAATTCTCTCTAGCCTCCGCAGCGTTGATTGCTATTTATGGAACGCAGTGGGTCGCGCCGCTCCTGCTAAGACAGACCATGAATGGCAGCTGGAAAAAGGGCTTGTGTTTGAGTTTCTACGTAACGCAACTATGTTTTCAAATAGACAATTAAAATCTGACGCTAGCATGTCCGTACCTTAGGTGTCAGTCATACTTTGCAAATTTCTGGCCCATAAGAATTTGAGAAATTCAATTAGTTCAGTAACGCCTATGCGCCACGCGGAGGGCTTGCGTGGTTTGCTATGCTTGGTTCGGGATGATTTGCTCGGCCGCAGACACCAGCGCCGACATCGGCGCCGATGCCGACGCCAGATTTTCGGGGACACGGGGCTCTTAACGCTGTCGCGTTAAGGGTGTCCGTATGGGAACTCCGCGCCGGGGCTGGCGTGTGGCATTTGTCTAAAGAAGGGCGCGCCTTTTCACAGGTTTCTTTAGGCACTCAAAAAGTTGATCATGGGATTCACAATTGCATCGCGTCATCACCATCACCTGACACGACCTCGTTCCTGTTATATGTGAGGCATGCTTATTACCAAACAAAAAAACGGAAACGTCATGCGGTAGTTTTGGAGGACAATGTTCCCCTTTAAGAAACTCGAGATTGGTGCTTTATGTACGTGACCGTTTCTCTGGAGTAAGTGTTTGCCAAATTGATCTCTGAATGTTGCCGAAGTGCCTGAGTGGAGGGGAAGTTTATATATAACAACAGCTTTGCGTAAAATATTCTTAGAATGTATAAATGGAGAACATCATAAGACCACGAAAAATGTTCCGCATAAAATATTCTGCTCAGTCTTGTAGCGAAAGATAGTAACGTTTTCAGTTTTGCCGCAAAGCTATTGACCCGCGTCAGTTGCATGCCTGAGCACCCAACCGTGGACATGCACTTTGTATTTCTCTTTGGCATGTTGCTGTTACTGCGTGACTGTATCTTAAATATTTTCTATTTGTGTTGTCGCAATGTCGCACTGTATCGTTCTGTATCAGTACAAAGACTTCATACAAATGCCGCGCTAAAGCTATTCCCTTTGACGAATCCAATGAATTCCATCAAATCACGGCAAGTATGGTGTAAAGTTCATGAGAGCGAAAGCCTGGTGTTCAACTCTTCCACGTGCGCCTTATGATGCATATCTTGCACCATTTGAGTGTTCCGACTGCACTTAACATTACTATACCACATGTCGTAAAATGCAGTTCGTCTGTGTTCCCACTGTACCTGGTGTCTTTTTACTGGATATCCTTCATTGGTGCCCTATCCACAATCGTCTTGGGAACTACCGTAAGCCTCCTGACCGGTGAGTTCCAATCATGAATACTCTATCCGCGCATAGATATGATCGCAACGTTAGAGCAAGAAGAAAACTTTACCTAATGCGCCTCGACTCATATTTATGGAGATCAAATAGGTAGTGTTACTACCAGGAATCAAGTGCATACAATTGCAAATTTAGTTATCAAACTGCTCGCCGAAAAACGTTTTTGAGTCGCCGTTTCCGCCACATTATTACGCGAAACGAATGAATGAGGAAGTTACTATTTACAATATATGCACAAGTTTAGGACTTCAAGGCACGAAGGTGAAAAACATTCTCACGTTGAAAGCCCAGAGGCACCTCGTGGACTTTCTAGCGTTGTCTGGTTCTTTGAGCATCTGTGGTTTGGTGATATTAGGCAGTTTTAGTATACCGTTTATCAGCATACGCAAGGAGTTGTGTTACCGTTTCGTGATCCACACTGCACATTCCTTGTACCTAAATGGTGCTGAATCCATTACGCACGTACATTTCTTCAACCTAGTGCGACAACGCAGTACAAGCTGCAGTCAATAAAGAGTGCTGTTCTCCCGCGCAACGGGGTAGCTCGCCTGCTGAACATCGAACGCTGCTATTACGCTCTGTCTTCATTCGCAGAAACACACATTGTGATAGCCCTAAATTTTACTATACTGTCCAAATCTTAGGAAACTGTGAGGGTTAACCATGTCTGAGTGGCCAACCTAGGTAATGTCACATTCGGTTAAAGTGAAAACGTAAAGCTGGAGTTTGTAAGGCCTGTTTTACAGGTCATGCAGCGTCCCCCTGTAGGGTTCCATGGCGTGCGGAGTTACTGCCGAAAAAGTCTCATTCAGTTATGACTAGTTCGTATCCCCACAACCGGATCGCTCCTTGACGATGCGGTCTGGGAATTTTTTGGTCGCCAAAAAGAAATGTTCCCCGATTCCATGTTATCCACTCTGAAAAACAGGAAAAACCAGCACGAGCGATCTCACTTTTTGCTGTTTCGAAATCCCTAACTCAGGCCCCTGGAACGTCAAACGTCAGGCACCTGGAACGTGCAGCGTCAAAGATGGCTGGCGGCGTTCTCATTTTGGAACTCTGCGACGAGAAACTTCGTAAATTAGTATCGCTTGGAGATGTCCCAGTCACAGTGGCACCACACGATGAACACCGCCCGTGGTGGTGTTTCCAATAGTGGGGTCATAGAGCTTACAGAAGTTGAGCTACTGGAAGGCTAGGGCGAACAAACGTATAGTTACGAGAATTCTGCTAAGGTGCGCCAGAAAAGAGGTCAAAACAAGGCATCTGATACCTTTGGCTCAAGTGTGCGTGAGAGTATTGAGGCAGGCGATACGAATATTCGGGTCAGACTATATGTCCCAAACTCTCTGAGGTATTTGAAATGCCAGCAATTTGGTCGCATTTCACAGAACTGCCGGGGCCGCCATACTTGTTCTAAATGCACTGCTCATAAGTACTACTGTGAATCGTGTGAAAACCCTCTCCACTGCGTGAACTGCGACGGGGAGCAGCTGCGTACTCGCGGTCGCACCCGTCATGAGAAAAAGAGAAAGAAATTGTGCCAAAAAAATTAAACTAGGTGATTTTATGTGCATACAATGACCGGAAATTGTGACAATAAAAGTAAATGAAAATTTGTCATTGAAGGAAGCACGCAGGCGGGGTGCCGTACCTGCCTAAAGGCAATTCTGCCGAAGTGACGCCTCATGGGTCAGCGCCACAACGGCCTCCGGCGGCTGGCCGGCTCACCCACAGTGAGCCGGCAGTGACGTCATCCGTCCTCTTGCCCTCTGCAGCTAGCGCTTCTCCGCCAACACAGAAAATGGGACCGCCGACTTCCGGGTTGGTGACTTCCAGGGTTTTGTCTCTCTAGACGAGGCCTTCAAGCGAAACAAACCACTCGAAATAGCGGGTGTCCAGCGCCTCGGAAGAGGTGGAAAGACCAACCATTAAGGCCGCACGAATCTCTTGATCGCTCCAAGAAAGACAAACCACGCATCAAAGGACCCGGAAAGGGCTCTGTTAGCTTACTCCTTTTTCTTAAACAGACAGCACAAAAACCACGTTCATTCATGGATACACAAATATTACACTGGAATGTCAGAGGTACACAACCCACACAACCTTGACGACATCAAATAACTCCTATATAAGTATAATAGAAAGGTAATCTATGTTTAACGGACACATTTAAAGCCTACGCAAACAAATTTCCTCCGACAATAAGCTATTTTTCGTAACGAACTTGATGACGCTGTCGTGTCATCTGGTGGTGTGGCTATCATTGTCAGCAGACGTGTTGCCTGCCAGGGATTAAAATTTTGCATGCCCCTGGAGGCACTTGCTGTCCGAGGGGTGCTGTTTGACAAGGTAGTCCCTTTCAACTCTGGTTACATCCCTCCTAATTATCAATTTATTAAAACCGAATTTCAAAACTACATAGATGAACTTCCGGAACACTACATAGTTTTCCGATATTTAAGCGAACATAATACTCTGGGGGAAGACTCTCGCTGTGATGCCACTGGAGGCCTGATAGAAAACATCCTATTCTCTTCCTGCTTGCTTAAGAAGAAAGAACCAACATTCTACAACCCTAAACACAAAACCTTTTCTTCTATATATCTCCTGCGGTTTCCTTAACTATGCGGTTTCGTTAACTGACGCATCTGCCCTGGGATGATGTCTATACCCTTAGTATAGACGATAAAGTAGAATACTTAACAGTATTTGTAATTGATGCTGCATCACTATGCATTCCCCAAAGAAACTGGTTGCCTTCGAAACGACGTATTCCCTGGTGGAATGATGAGCGTAAAGAAGCGTTGGAGAAGCAAAACAGGGCTTGGAATCTCCTACGTAACCCCTCAAACACAGAGAATCTAATTAACTTCAAAGAAGTAACAAGGCAGAAGAACACGCTGCTGCGCTATACATGAAGTTGGCAAAACTACTAAGTTGCATCACTTATACAGACGAACGAAAAGCCTGGAACAGGGTGTAAAAAATAAATGGCCACGAAACACATCATGTACCTTTAGTAAATACACAAGGAGACACTCTTTAGGACCAGGCATCTTGTAGAGGAGCACATTTCGAGCACATTTCCTGTACAGCCGATTACACAGATACATTTAAAAAATACCAGCAACAAGCAAAGTGACTGCCTCTAGGCCGGAGAGACATATCCAGTGAACTATACAATCGTCCATTTAGAATGGTGGAGTTCCAGTCCTCCCTGAATTGTTGTAACAAGTCCGCTCCAAGAAGGCACATAATAATGTTTGAAATGAGCAAACATTTACACCCTGAAAGCTACACAGCACTACTCTCACTCTTTAACTCCATGTTTTCTGCCGGCTAGATTCCGTCCGCCTGGAAAGAAGCAATCGTAATTCCTATTCTCAAAGACGGCAAGGACCCGTCCTCACCCAGTAGTTATAGACTTATAGCTCTGACACGTTGTCTATGAAAACTATTTGCGCAATTGGTTGACTGGCGCCTCATTCAGTTTCTTCAAAGCTAGAAAATGCTCTATTTCATACAGTGCAGTTTTAGGGAAGGAAGATCCGCAACAGATCGCATTATCCTCATTGAGACAAATGTCCGTGATGCTGTTGTCCATAAATAGATTTCCTTGGGAGCATATTTAAATATGGAGAAGGCATACGACACAACTTGACAGTTTGGAATCCTTCGTGATTTGCCTGAAATAGCAGTCCGAGGCAACTTACTAAACGTGTTTCAGAAGCTACCTCTCCGATTGCTCATTCCGTCTTAGCGTCGGTAACATTTCGTCTTGTACTTTTACTCAAGAGGCTGCTGTTCCACAAGGTGGTGTGCTGAGCTGCGTTCATTTTATTGTCAAAATCAACTCGCTCCATGCTGTCATACCACGTACTATGTTTTATTCTGTATATGCGGATGACATCCAGATATGTTACAAATCACATACGCGATGCTCTCTACAGAGGATTGCGTATAACAAACACAATAACAAACAAATCTCACTAGGGCTATTGTGTTTACGGACTCATCGAGTGTAGTTCGAGCCGTAACGATTCTACAAAAACGTAAGAACAATGTTCTTAATGAATTGTGCGCATTGCTATGCTTTGCTTATATGGATAAAGAAGTCATCATCATTTACTGTGTGCCTGGCTACAGTGGCGTAAAAGGTAATGAAGGTGCTGACGAGAACGCTGCCTCTGTAGCTTATAGCGACACTTACACAAACGTGCACATTCTAGCCACTGAACTTAAACCATACCTACGTCACTAGCTTAATAACCACTGGCATAAACAGTGGGGTTCTGGCGCATCCAATAATCTGCACTTGATCAAACCCAAGTTAGGGCACTGGATATCGGAGAAAAGAAGACGATACAAGGAAGTGTTCCTTTCTCGATTAAGGATAGGTCAGACCTTCGGCAAGCACTCTTGTCTACTGACTTGAAGTGACCCTCCCTCGAGTCCAATGTGTAGCGACAGCTTCACATGTCCTCGTCCAGGGCAGTGAAATAGAAACTGAGCTTAAAAAGTGCTTACATTCTTCGTATCTACAGCGTATTTCCCTTTTCCTAGCAATTTTTTCTTAGTAACGTGCCGATTTTTAACCTGCAAACAGTTTTAGCTGTTTAGATGAAGTTAGCGTCCTAGCAGTCATTTGGCCGGGTCATGTGGAGCACAGCCTCGCCTTTCAGGTTGTAGCTGCACTGACATAAATTTTTACAGTGCATGCCTCTCAGCTATTGCTTTACTTCAAGAGCCCTGTGGAGGCCGAAGTATTTGTATGCATCCTTTTATATCGCTTCTTCGTACCGAAACTTACATACTTTTTTTATCAAGAGTCAATGTCATTATTTTGATGCTTACATATTTTACACAGTTGACAACGACCTGCTTTTCAGCCTCCTCACAGCCACATCAGATCTGCGTTTGCAACTGAATTTGACGATTGAACACTTATTACACAATTCATTACTATATGTCATGGTGTTCTGTGGCCATAGCTACGCCATACATTATCATCGTTGAGGAGGTCGACCTACAGCGCCATACGTTTACTGCACACTGGGGCCCGTTATGTCTTGCAAGAGGTTTGACCCTTCCGATAGTATAACTTATTGCATTACCGCGTGCGCAGCAGCTTTTAACCTTCGCGTGTTACGGGAATCGGCGCCCCTCCTGTCGCATGTATTTCTATCGTCTTTATTTTTAGCGCGTTTTTATGAAAACCGCCAAGATGAACCGAGTCGGCGAAGCCATGGTACTGTTGTATTTTTCTCTTTCCTATAGAAGTTACGCTATTCAGGGCGCTCATCTGTAACAATAAGGATAATTACGTACTGTTTGTTATTTTATCGCGTAAAACCGCAGCAAACAAACCCGGCAAACTGCGCATCGGCAAAGGTATTAGAGATGGGGCTACATAAAAAATGGCAGATTAGGTTACGAGGGCTGCCCTCTGTGAGGGGTATATGGCAAGATAGCAACTGAGTCGCCATGGCAAGTGAAATATCCGGAGGTTGTCAAAAAACTGAAAACCCCGATTTCAAAGCGATAGATTCTCCGCATCACTAATTATAGTGCTGAAGGCTAGAGTGGGCATCAGCTCTTTGTAAAATTAACTCTCATTATATTTCTTTAAATTTATTCTAGAGGGGCGATAAATAGCGGCGATCCATGAAAAGTGAGATTGTACGTAGTATTTCTGGTCGTGATAGTCCCAATGTGATTGCAGCAAAATTACAATTCTTTATTGGGAGGGTTAATGCCTCAGGGCATACAGGCGTATGGGATGTGGGCGAATAAGTATGATTACATGACAGAAAAAAATCATTTGCGAATCTAATAAAGTCTACGAGGGATCGATAATGTGGTACCTGCGTCCAAGCAGTGTAATGGTTAAGATTATGCGAAAAGTCCCGCTGCTGCGAGGTGCCCAAGACTCGTCGGTTTCGACGCAGGGCACACCCACAGCAGATGGTGAATGCCGGCTTCAGCATTGCGTGATTTGCAGATTGGACACTGAGGGCGGGGATATAGCTGGCAAAATGGCGGCCTCTCCCGAGTCACGGCAGGAGTAAGGGAAGCGCCTACCAGGATTCTCCGAAGCGCGACCTTCTCTGCACGGGTAAGACTGCGGGGGAGGCTTACCGCACACGAAGGTATGAGAGCACGTGTGCGGCGCCCGAGGAGCTGAGTCAGCTGAGTCGGGAGCTGAGGAGCTCCTCCGAGGAGCTGAGTCAGTGACGATGTAGAGGTCGCTAGACGGGTCGCAGAAACCGCACGCCTTTGGCAGCTCAGAAGGTCGTGCGGGGTCCACTCGATATATAATTGCTGCGGGATGCTTACCGCCAGAACATGGATCTGTTCATGTATTTCCGGGATGTGATTGACGCGTCGCAGGAGCCACGTCACCTCGAGGGCATCAGTGCTGATGACGATGCTGGCCGTGGGGACCATGGGGAAGGCGATCACTGAGCACAGCGATTCTCGAACAGGAAGGAGCTCAGTACAAAAGGAGGGAGGAGGCTCTGGGATTTCATACCGGGACGTCTTATTCAGCAATGTTTTCAAGGGCAACAAAATGCAGTGGTCCTTTCACAGTCCTGGATGCTTGCATCAACGTAAATCACGATGGATCCACGCGGCAGGTGGGCGTCTCGAGCTATAAATTGGTCACGAAGCGACGCCATCGCGTGAATTGATGTAGCGCGACGTTTATCTGTTGGCTTGGTATCACTCAGCTGTACAAAAGTCCGAGAATGAAGAACTAGCGATAGCGGGGGTAGAAGGGAGTGGGAGAAAGCGTGAGCCCTGAGAGCCAACGTTGCGTGCGAAAGGCTGGCGTTAAGCCTGAGAGCTTCACGTCGCTGCTGAAGCGGCTCATCTATTGTGTTCAAATGTGCGTTCTCTTGGAGAGCCGCGATCGAGGTGATGCGGAGAAGGCAAGGCATGGCCCTCATTGCCTCCAAATTAACAGCTTTGAGACGATCCCACAATTCCCTCCTCAAATGCAGGAATTGGGCTTGATAAACAAGGCGTGGTTGCACTATCGCCTTCACCAACTGCCTTCACCAATGCGCCTCAGCAGACGTCTAAATCGCCTGCTTTTTATCGCTGGAGAACCAAGCAGTACCAGTCCCTGACTCGAGGACCGTCAAAACCAGAATTTTTGTAGTTGAACATTGCTGATGGAGGTGCCGGATAGATGAAGACGAATGGGTATTGCAGAGAGTTTACGCCAGACCCAGCAGTTGGCGACTCACATGTAAGCAGATTAGCTGACGGAAAGCTTAAGGCCGACAGAAGAAGCGTAAGTCGACGTAATATCTAAAGCTCATTGAAGAGCAGAAGCTTGAGTCTACAGGTCACGATGAGTGCTGCAAACCGTGATGTCATCAGTGTACAACAAGAACTTTATGTCGGATACACCGTGTAAGCGCCATGCAAGCGGGATGAAAGCAATAGTGAATAATGTGGGTGAAAATACCGATACGTGGGGTAGGCCGCGAAGACCGATAGATGAGCCGATGGCATCATCACTGAGGTCACCTGCAAAGTGCTGTGTTGAAGGAAGGATTTTACAAAATTTCGTACTCTAGGGGCAAAATGCAGTATGTCAATTGAAGCAACAATGGCAGTATGACCTGTGTTATCGTACGCCTTTTGGACGAGTTATCGTTCGTCTTTCAAGTTCCAGAGGGCAATCTTGGCCTCCCGCGCTTCAACTCCGTGGTCTTCGTTCGCTTGTGGTGCTCTGTTCGCGTTCATTTGCGGTTGCACATCGCTGTCTTCATGCCGCGGACTTTCCAGGAACAAGTGTGCCAGAGTGTCGTGTACCTTGCAGACCGGGCAGAGGTAGCCGCCGAGCGTCCGGCAGAGGCGGTGCGTTATCCTTCTGTGGTGTACGTGTTACTTTGTATGTATCTGAAGGTCATGCTTTTTTCTCGGCCGAGTTTTGAGTGTGGTGGAGGGTACACCGGGCGCTGAAGCCTTTAGCGTTGTAATACCACCGAATAGTTGGTGGGTACTGCCTCCGCCTCTTCTACCGCCGGTCGGACAGCGTGTGAAGCAAGGGGAGCCCGACTTTTGTGCTCGCCGACAACGGTGTGGGCCACTTTGTTCCCCTCTGGTCCCTCACGTCCAGATGCCCACGTTACGTACGTGTATGGCAATCGAGTGCTTCGTCGTTTTAGGATCTAGAGTGCATCGGCCGAGATGCGGCTTCTCGAGAACATTCTATAGGCTGCCTGAGAGTTGCGCACCCTGACCATTGCCCATGCTAACTCACCAGTTCGGGAGTCTACGACGCTGAGAGCGTACGCGTTTCGTGGCGGATACTTGGCCGCTTTGGGGTAGCGGGCGTCTGGGTCTTTGCTTGAATCTTCGTTTGACGGCGTCGGCGCGAGCCTGTCGTCTACTCTTGTGGTATATTACATGCATGCTGCGTGGGAACCGTTCAATGCAGGACTCCAAAGTCCGGTGGAATTCCCTCTTTGTTGTCCGTGTCTGCAACGTATGGCTCGCTGTAGTCCTAATGTCGGAGTGCGGATCTATCGATGGGCGTGAACTTGAGTTGTTACAGTTGGCTATTCTTGTACGTGTCGGCTAGCTTTTGTCACATGTTGTGGAAGCCCATTTTAAGAATACGTGAAGGTCAAGGGGGAGGGGTTGGTAGTACCACGACGATTTTGATTGCCTTCAGCACCATGGTGTTGAGCTTTTTAGAGCGCAGCTCTTTGGCGTCCGTTCCTGGGTTTCGCGTCGTCGTCGGCGTTGTCGTCGGCCTCGTAACCAGATCCGCCCCCCTTTCATCCCCCCAGCGCTAGCAGTGACCGACTGATACCGCTGGATGCCGCTGACGCCGCTAGAGAGTCAAGATAACGTGACTGCATAGAACACCGTCGCCGCCATGCAGAAAGAGGAGGAAAGGGTCCCCCCCCCCCCTGTTCTTGTGTGGCGGATAGGGTGCTCTTCAGTTGCCGACGCGCCGGTTATTTCACGTAGGCCCCGGCATGTCGACGAATACGTGACCACCTTCCCACGGCTAGACCTGGTTCTTAGCGCTGCGGAAGCGAGGGTATCATATTGTTTGTGTCGGCATCGGCGGCGTTGTCCCTGAAACCAACTCCGCAGCTGGGGTTGACTCACTATCGGCGTCAGCGGCATCACTCAGTCGCTGCTATCTCTTCCCTCCTCCCTTTATCGTGTTGTCCGCTTGCTGCGCGCGCTTGTGCCCCCATCGTTTGCCGCGGGGTGTACACGCCGCCCCCCTCCCCCCTCTTCCTGCGAGTCTCCGGTTGTCAAAGCGCCGGCTCGAACTTAATTCCTTTCTTCGCTCCTCCTCAAATGCAACCCCTGTGCGGTGGCAATCAGAGAGCCAGATCGGTGGCGGCGGATCTGTATATGTGCACCGCCCGAGCCGAAATTGCCGCTGCCGTTCGCCCTGTGCGGTGGCAATCAGAGAGCCAGATCGGTGGCGGCGGATCTGTATATGTGCACCGCCCGAGCCGAAATTGCCGCTGCCGTTCGCTACTGCGAAATTATCTGCCAGTTCTTTCTGAGCCATGAGCGAGACGACCTATGGAAGTCCTCCGTCTGCTGCTGCTGCTGCTGCTGCTAAACGAGATAAAGACAAACAGCAATTTCCTAACACTTATGCGGGAGAACATCCCGTTCCTCTCGCTCGTAACGCGTCCCCCGGCTGTGACAACCTCGCGAGGCACTTGTACAGATCTCGTCTTTGAGAATCAAGCATTGGTGTACCAAGTCGAACATATATCAGTCTATTTCTCCGACCACAAAGCTTCCTTCATGACTGTCAAGAACTGTTAGTGGAATCTTTGTTAAAGGAATACGTGTGAAAAATAAAAAAAATTCTGTGATAGCGCATACATGTGTTGCTCGATTTCTTTGCCTCAATCTATCGAAAAGGTGAAACAGCTTATTTGCTGCGCTCAAATTTCGCATTAGGAAGTAACGTAATCGTCTGTAATTTTTTATTTCTGCGTTCTTTAAAGCTAGGTACGACGTACCTAACTCTTAAAAATGAGTCACTCGCGTTATTAAAAGAAATGGCTTGAACCTGTACATTTGTAGGATAATTAGATACAGCTTGTCGTTTGGTTATGCAATTTCGTAGAGAACAAAGCCGTTAACCATGACATATGCAGCGGTATTATAGGTGGCCATTCTCACTGACCGCTTCGTGAGATGGATGTTATCGCCATCACATATTCGCTGCCGTGGAAGGCAACTACAATCCTCCACTTGCGACGTCACCATCAATGATAAAGAGGGCCATGGGCGAAGAGGAAGGCTGTTTGTTCCCACTGCTTCTCGAGTACAACTAAACCTTCAGACTCTGCCGATGCTCACATGTGTCATTAGATCGCGTCTCTGAGAGCTCTAATATTTGTGCATTCTGCAGTGAACGCGCACCGAATTTCAGTTGTGAGAGTTGGTATGATGAAAATCCAACCACCACCGACCAAGCATAAACCACTACAAAAGTAAACGGGCTAAAGAGCCAGAGAAAGCGGGCTGATGGCTCTGAAAAAAAAAAAACGATGAAATGATACCGTTTTGTCCAGCCCGGCTATAACTTTGTGTGTGCTACTCCCTGGAGGGCACAGGATTGTGTGCCTGCAACAAGGCAATGGAAAAACATGCCGGCTGCCTATGCACGGTGCCCTTATCTTTATTTATCAGAACGTATTTCAATCGCTCCTGACTCTTTTGAGCGCTGTAGAGGTGCTTGAGTTGCCACCTTGTCGTCGCCGTAAAGTAACTCCGGATAATTGCTGCTGTCTTCTCATGGATTTTCCAGGAATAGGTACTCCGTATTCCAGCGTAAATTGTACTTACAGCGATTTTCGATGTTTCAGGTGGTCGCCAAAACGCAAAGAGAAACCTGCGTTTGACTAGTCCAGTATTTCTGAACTTCTGGAAGCGGTTTGAATTTATGCGTCGAATGTTCTCGGTGAGTGATAGCTGAAGTGCATGCTAAGTGAGGTGATGGTTTTTAGGTTTCCTGATTATTTTTTTAAATGCCCTGTAACAGATAGCATAATTCTTGTGCTTGAGCGGGACAATTTAAAGAGGTGGACATTACTTGTACAAGAAATTGAATCGCACATCGAACTGATTAACAAAACTGCTTTACTTCCTGTTCAATTAATTTATGGGTAATATAGAAATTTATGAATTGTAGCCGAGAACTTTGCAAGGTGTAACCACTAGAAATGTATTTCCACAATGACGACAGCATTGGGATATAATTTCCCTAAGTGTGGCACAATATACATGGGCGTTCCAGTTACTTTTGTGCTTCATTAGATAAAAGAGCGTTTTGTTAAAGAAGTAAGCGGAACAATAGTGCATATTAGTGCGAGTTTGACGACCCATATCTCCGAACGGGCGTCATTGAGGAAATTCATTTAAAGTGTGTTCGGCTTACAATTTCACCACCTATTAATTTGTAAATTGCAATCTGTACCACAGAATAATCAAGAACTTAATAGAACAAAGTCAATGGCAAAGGAATGATAAGCATGTGATACATCCGTAAAGCTGGTCACAGATGTTGGGAAAGGAGAAACAAATTTATGGAAAAAAAGAAAGCGTTGAACATTATGCGCTGTGCCAATAAGCGACAAGTGGGGCGAAAAACTTTGATGCGACGTTATATGTATATTTTTTTCTCGCAGGATTGTCGATTGTGTGGCTCACTACCAGGCCATATAAGCTAGACTGTTGACGATGCCGATATATACCGCGCCTGTCCTGCTTTCGAAGTCACGTGATACCGCTCTCTGCTTGTAACGCCTACCTGCTCTTTGCACCTCTCTGACCTGCGATACCTTCTTCACACTCAGCCACCCTCTATACGCGTCTATCATGAATGAGTCGCTTGCGTTTGCGGTTAGAATGCAGCAGGCGAAGGATAAGGAAATTGTGCTGTGGCCAAAAAGGCTATTGCTTTAAAATAAAGTCCCTATAACTTTAGGGCACTCATACAAGCATGCAACGTGAGCTATTGACAGATCAAGATCACGTCAATTACAAGATGTACGAACGAGAAATTCACCGTGAAGAATGAGATTATGGTCCCTAAAAACGAATGCGTTACAGCCCGGAATGCATGTTCAGGCCGTAACGAGAAGGCTGCCCGATTTGAGCTATTTGATTTTCTACGAATGCTTTTGGCTGCGATTCTTAATGCAGGTCTCTCAGCAAGGCCCATTTTCGGTGGGCATATCTTCTCTTCTTGCGCTCACACGCTCAAAACCTTAAGCTGGGGAAACAAATTGCGGTTGGGTCGCGATGGTCGCCTTGTATAATACTATCAGCGCAATTTGTGATATCTTTAAAAAAGTGTTTAATGGCGCTTGATGTTTTTATTTTGACAGCTGCACGAAGAAGAAATCACATATGATGCTATAAAATTGCAGCAGCAGGATGACCGTGAAGACGACGAGTACTCAAGCCTCGACAAAAAGCTCTCGCCGGCATTTAAAGGACAGGACATTTATGGACTATACTCAAGTGCGGTGTGCGTCAGCTAGTCATACAACATCTTTGTTGAAAATTTGCATTTATTCAACGCGTTATTTCTTATAGCCTAAAGGCCAACCGAAAAAAAATATTCACATTGGGTAAATTTGTTATAAATGATTAGTGTATACCACTAAACAAAACTCGGCGAACCACAAAACTGGTGATTGTGTATTTTTTGTTAGCAGCCTTTACAAAGCATCTAAGTAGACGAGATGTGCACTTGGAGGTGTCACTATGACGTAAGCGACAGTACGCCGTGTCGGAAATTTTTCAGTGCATCGAGAACAGTCGCGGGCGCACGGAGGCCTTATTTCTCACTTTTTCCCGAGTACCCTGGGCATGCGTGAGATGTTGAGAGACGCATCCAGTGACCTTGGCTTCATGAACTCTTCTGGGGCCTTTTGTAGATGCCGCTTTAGTATCCGCACACCTGTGAATAATGACACCTTGTTCCTGCGAATTCGTTTTATTTCAAATATTCGTTTACAGGTTATACAGACGTTATTGTTCATACCTGAATGGTGCCTACTGCTCACGTCGCCGATGGCCATGACTACGGCAGAGCACCGAATGCAAACTGCGAAGTGGCAAACGTTAGGCTACGTGCAGCAAAGTAGAGGGTGCCAACCACTGACGACGAGAAATGGCCGCTTCGGCTTTGTATCACTTCTTATGATTACGTTCGGACAGAATCTGATGCGGCGCGCGAGTAAAACGCGCCGTCCTCCATAGCACCTCGGTAAACGCACATCAGACGCCAGATTCGGTGACGGAAAGTCCCCAGATCTCGCAACAGTGTCCGGTAAAAGTTGCCAGACGCCTCTCTCGCAACTTACACGCGCGCACGACGGTATAAGACGTGAAAGAAGCTCTCTGGAGGGCGCCGGGCGATCGGCCTTGACCACATAGCCACGCCCGGAGAACCGCACACACCAATCGGAGCACGCGGTAGTCTGGACGTCTAACACAGAGAGATAGAGTGCCAGAATGTTGTCCCCCTCGCCTCCGCTCCATGCACAAAGCTTGCGAGAAGGACAGAATGCAGCTACTCTAGGGATAGACGCCTTATCGTGGCGCTATGATTGAGCGCGGTGCCAATACTACGCAATAGTGTGGCCTCTGGGTTTCCGGAGTTGACACCGCGGGGCCACGCGTCACAGCACGTGTATCCTCCGGCGAGTGGTAATGGTGGCGTTTCTTTCGCTTTAAACATCGAAAGCCTCTATATTTGCGTTGTTCCGGTGACGTTCCCGATGCTACATCAAAAGTCAAATTTTTCACGGAGGCTCTTCTTCTGTAGCTTGCCGTAATCTAAGCTCGGACGTGGTTTAGTCGGTTTTCTTTTTTTGCACTTGCCATTTAAGCTTTATGCTTGTGTGCATAGTGAAGGCACGAAGACATCTGGACGAATACTTTGAATACACTGATGCCTTCTCTGTTTGCAACTTTGAACAGATGACTTTTATCCAAAGGTTTATTTTGTCATTTTGGGAACATTCAAGGCGGTACATGTTGCATGGAATTACTTTCGCCGACATGGAAACAAACTGCACCGGAACTCCACCATTCCGTCGCAGTGCCTTATGTCTTTTCCGTTAGCCTCAAACCTTTGGGTGTACGTTTACAGAACCTTCTTTAACGGTGTAACAAAACATGTTTCTTTGACGTTCTCGTCCTTTTCTGACTACTTGCGACCAAGCCAACAAATTTATTTCACGATTAAAAAAAATGACGTCATCGAAAGCAAAAGCCAGAACACGCAGCTTGTTCCCAAGCTAAAGAAGAAAGTGCACGTAACAAAGCAAGATGCCAAATATGTTACGAAAGGTGCACTCCTTCTTTTTGCAAGTGCCCGAGCACGCGAACATTTCCATGAACGGTATGGCGATAGCAATAGGACAGGGTTTCAACTTGTCGTAAGCATATTACGTTTTGTGGGACGCATCAGCTTGCCAGAGAGGTGTGCGGCAGCCACAACGCTAGTAGTGACATTGTGTGGAGAAAATAATAACCACAGAGCCCACAAAGTTAAGACTGCAGTGTTCTATCATGTTCTACTGAACATCGTATGTAAATACTGGTAATGCTATAATCGCGACCATACCGTCCTGTTATGACTTTCGAATAGAACATTGACGGACGCAGCAGAAAAATATTTCAGGCTCATTGTAGTTAGAAAAACCCACAAGATGTGGCTACCAGCTGTACCACTGCCATCCACAATTACGGAAATCCAGTGCTCCGTAAGCGAAAACAATGCTTACGGAAAAGCTGGAGTTCCGTATTGTGTTGTTCAACACGTGTGCATGATCTAGAAAACAAACACAGTTGGAAGTGAACGACAAGTACTGCTTTCGCCAGTGGTAATTTAGGCCCCCGGTAGGCTTGGTAGCTGAATGCTTGCCATTAAGCGCACACACACACACAAACACACACACACACACGCACACGCACATATATATATATATATATTCACACACACACACACACATATATATATACATACATACATATATATATATATATATATATATATATATATATATATATATATATATATATATGTGTGTGTGTACGAAGAGATCGCAGCCGGCGTTGTAGGGATCTGCACAACATCATCTTCGCCACCAGAGGATTGCCTACTACGGCCTACGTAGAGACACAGACGCCATCACTATGAGTTTGCATGGCACGCAAAAGTCGCACAAATTAATGAGCCGGAAAGCTGCTAGAGCGTGGTTTATTGAACGGGGATATATTGTGAACCAGCAGTGGGCACTTAGCCTCTATGACGTTGCACTTCTAAGCCCGCGGCCGCTGGATCAAATCACAGCCGCGGCAGCCTCATTTTGATGGCGGCGAAATGTGAAAGCCCCTGTGTATGTTGAAGAAGCCCACGCAATCAAATGTAATTCGTAGTCCTTCACTGTGGCACGCCTCATTATTAGATCATGGCTTTGGCACGTAAAAACCTTGAATTTCAAATTGGATATACATTGTTTGCAATGTCCAAGCAACACTGGTATTCGTCCGCCTGCTGAAATTGTAGACATCTGTTTAATATGTTACTGTTACGTGGTGTGGTTTGGAACATCCTCAAAATGAGCGTTACAAAAGACATGGTAAGGGTGCATGTTTGACATATTTTCTAGGTTTAAAAAAGCTAGCTGATACGTTAATGGTCCCAAAGGTGCTCAATTCGTCAACACTGCTTAATTTTTCTCACAATCGCATGCCCGACCGGCATGTAGATGCTATAGATGTACAATGTCACTTTTCCATCAAAAATGTATCGCACGTGCGTATATAGCGTGTGGAGCACAATTGCCACCGTAACAGATGTTTCTGTTCGGTACAGATGCTTGTCATTATGACCACTAGTTTCACCTGATACAGCGTCCGGCTTACCGCTGCTTCTGCTTTTCACGTATAAGGTACACATTTACGTAGTACCTCAATTCTTAGCAGCGACAAGCGCCGAAACTTTAGGTTTTCAGTTATTCCTGTCGTAATTTCAATCCCCAGTAACCTTGGCGGGCAAAATTTAGCCTTTTTTTTTCTGGCACGTCATCGTCTTTGCCATATGGTCCGGTTTGATATTCGAGATGATTTCTGAAGTTACACGTGCCGAAACCACAATCTTTTTATTAGTCGTTCTGTAGCAGAGGTCTCCGGATACATTTTGACTCCATTGTGTTGTTTACCGTGTACCCAATGCGCCTTACGCTGGCGTTTTTGCATGCTTGCCCTATGGAAGTGTGGCAAGCATGACTGGGATCGAACCGGCAACCTGATGCTGTGCAGTGCAACGCCATTGACACTGAGATACCGCGATGACGTTCGTGAGGGTCCTTTTGACAGTGCGGAAGTAGCCAGAGGTAAGGGCGTAATGTAAAATAGGGATGTACACGCAAAGCATTTCCAAGCTCCCAAATGTTGTCGCACAAGAACTGCGTGATTTCAGTTGTAATAAAGATGTTATAATTTGTTCTTTTTCTCGAGTACAATGAAGTAAAACAACAAACGGAGGAAGCATTATGCCACAAAAAACTGTTCACCAACGTATTCCTTGCTTTCGTATAGGTGCACAGCGAAGGAATCACGAACGAACCATTCTTTGGAAGAGTTCATTTAAAAGTGATCACGGCTGGAAAAAATAAGGAAAACGACACCCGCCATAGCGTTTTCGTGGTTTAAGAAACTTTAACCCTTTAATGAACGAAATACTTCAGGCCTCGGTGTCCTGAAATATGAAGGGCATTTTGTTCTTTTTTTGGGAATTAAATGAAAAGAATAATTTCGAACAAAAATAACAGGTTAATAATTGAAATCTATACCTATAAAAATACAAGAGCCACTGTGACCTACGTGTCTCAGTATATAACGTTAGAAACGCATAACTCTGCGTCTGCGATAGATAGGGTGGAGCACCACTACTCTGAAAGAAACATTAGACTGTGCAAACAAGCGGCGTTAAATCGGCGCAACAGCACGTCGATAGAACGCGAGTGATAAATAATTATCTATCTAGGCTTTTACGGCACAAGAGCAGTGTAAATATTAGTCTACATAAACATAATTCGTTATTTCGAAACTGGGATGCGTGGGGTTCTATCGATTGAAGACCGCGAACTTTAGTGTTTCACGTGAGGTGAAGCTAAAGTTGTAAAATTTAGCGTAGGCTCTCTTTAAAGTGCAACATTTTGTATGCCACAAATCTTCCTTGTCATGGTGCAGAATCGTAATAAGATAGTGGGATTCGTTCGTCGGATCTAAGGTTCCAGGCTTCCACGTTGGCTCGGAGACAGACTTTAGTGGATCGTATTGCAGGTTGTTAGCACTCCTTAATTACACGGCTACAGAATGATTAGGTTTATCACACAATTACAGTGTAAGCAGTGTCGTAGAAAAAAATTTTGCATTGGAGAAGCCGCAATGTCAGGTGTTATGGAACTGTCCACTATCTGGCATTACACTCGATAATGTTAACAGTTTCAAGAAGTATGCCAAGACACAACAGAAATAAAAGTATACCAGCAGTCATTTCACCTTCCTAGCTCCTTGCAATGATCATCCACAGGGATCCTCTTGAAATATCCAGGGTGTAGAAAAAAAGCTTACGAGTACAAACAGGACTATTCTAAATTTTATTTACGCAACTGCGTCTAAAACAATGTGTCTCGCACCCATTTTATACCGGAGAGCCCGATAGCCACATCGTCAGTAAAAATGCTGTGGATCCTCGTACAGTTCTGAAACATGAATTGTTTTCAGTGCAAGTGGAAATAAAACGTACTAATTAGTAGCACATCGCGTCCAATGGCGCTACATAATTGTTGTAGCTGCTCTATTCTGCAAATGACGTATAGCGAACAATACAGGAACCGAGACGGCCATATGTGAAAGTAACCGCTGTACGGTCTGTGGTCGCATTTATTGGGGAAGCATCGGCAGCGGTGGGGTCCCGATTACCGCTTGTCCGTGGCCGCCGAGTTGCTTGGGATTTTGTAGGAGCATCTAATCTTCAATTACCCGCTGGCACGCTCTCGACAGAAGTGAACCTACCGCCGCTACATGTGGCGATGGATGTGAACAAAACTCACTGAAAGTTCAGCTCGTTCTCGTACTTTCGCTTTGGGATGCGCGCAGCAGGGCTCGTTTTAGAGGAAGTCCTTCGAAACATAGTCGAAACCCTCACATGCCTTAATGTCAACCGTGATGCTCAAGGTGCGAAACCTTTGTTTTGTGTGGCACTACAATATAATAACTTTCAAATACTGTTATTGAACGTTGAATCCCGAATCGAGTATGTTCGATTCAAAGAAGTAAAATCTGCTGGCTTCCAGAGAGTCGCTGAATAATGCAGTCTTTTTACTTTTCAGGGATCAAATGCGTGTGTTGCTTGAGCTAAATATGATAAACATTTATTTCCCTTTGAGTAAAGCCCCTTGGAACGACCAGATTGTTTTCGATATCTGGAGGCGCAGCATGATCACACGATGTAAGAAAGTGATATTTCAGAACGAACGATGAACTATCTGTACAAAACCTTTGTCTTTACAAGGTTTAAAATTATGCGTCCGATTTAATTCGGCTGATATTTGGAAGCGGGCGAGAAGGAAAAGGAATCCCAGATCTGTAAAGCACGTCACTGAAATCTGACGAAGCTTACAAATCTAGCAAGTAGAAAGACAAAGCAAAGCGTATAAAAAAGCACAAGTACCAGAAACGCTGATAAGCGGACTATGCCGAGAAAATGTTATTACGTCATAAAAAGTGCGGGACAAGATTTCTTCATTACTAATTACTCATATCCAAAGTATGCTAGTTAGTGTTTCTGTGAATAAACATTTCTCATGAAGTTTTGGTTTCGGCTTACCACACCATCGTAATAGAGGCCCCTCGGATCTTCCAGATTCTTCGCATCTATCCATTCCTAAAGAAGTGCATAAAACATGACAAATTATTTGATACTTCAATGCAATTATAGAGTCCTCATTGTGTCTTAATAGCACACGCGCTAAGAGATGCACCCTTATCAGTTTCATGACGCCCCGTGTGGCAAGAAGCAGAAAAAAAAAGATTATTTGCGAACAGACTGAATTTCATAGCAATCCGGGTAAGACTATTGCGAATACTCACAGGGTTCAGAACAGCCGTGAATAATGCTGTCATTTTCGCAACACAATCTAGCACCGCCTCACGGTAGACATCGAAACCCTGCGGAGGATAGAGTGACAGACAAGCTTTGCTATGATCTCCGGGGTGCAGCTGTGCTCGCGTAACAGTCATGCGTGAGCAAAGTACATTAAAAAGTAAACAAATTAGTGGCGCACCCGTGAAAAATGAGCACGTACTGTAAGCTTGATTACTGTTTGAAAAAAAAAAACGCTGTAGAAACGGTATCTTCTCTCATTTGACCCAACGCTTTCACAAAAAGAAAATAAAGCGATAGCCTCGAAGTTTATTGCAACCGCATATTATCTTGACTCACTTCTATTTGCTTTTTTTATACTTGAAAAGTGACTACCCGCCTCCGGGAAGTTGCGGACGTTCATAGGAAGCAAGCTGGCTGAAAGCAACATATACCAATGGAAGCCCCATAAAACGAGGGTGCATAAGATTAGGCATCTTGTTTATATATTGTCTGTATATCTAAATATTATCTGATCATCCGTGCTCAAAAATTTTGTCCTGTACTGAACTCTGTAGACACAATTCCGGCAGAACATACTTCGTGATGATTGTCCAAGTTCGGGCGAGAGCATTCACACACACACAAACAAAGGCGCACACACACACACACACACACACACACGTATATATATATATATATATATATATATATATATATATATATACATACATATATATATATATATATATATATATATATATATATATATATATATATATATATATATATATATATATATATATATGATTGCAGAGCCCTATGGCTGGAGAAGTGGACGATGAACGAGCGCGTGCTTTACAATGAAAGTATGGCGTCACAGCCAAGCCACGTCTCTTGCTTCTGATGTTACACAAGTCGACAGGATAAACCTCATCAACCTGCCATCGCTACCCCGAAGTCTCCGCTCAACATTCTAAAGTACAAAGGAACAGCAGTCATCCCTGTCGACAAGTGGCTCTGTCTTTTCGAGCCAAAGGCGCCTAAAGCTTCCTGGACGCAGCGCGATCGGGTCAGTCGCTTCAGCGAATACATCAAAGGAGAAATGCTCTAGTAGTACCTTAAAGAGATATTGGGCACCAAAGAATCATGCGAAGACATCAGGTCCGGCATGCAGGATCGCTTTTCGACGACCAATGGATATTTCCAAATGTTCATTCAATACCGACTGAAAGGAAGACAGTCCATCACGGAGCAGTACGACGAGAAAAGATGACTCGATGCCTTGGCCTAGCTCAAAGAGTGCCACATAATCTTTGAGTTGACTGACAGCGTGCCTCCTGACACGGAACTAGCGCTAATCTTGCAACTCGCCCTCGGAGTGGCTCGCCGCTGCCGAAAAGATCGGGAAATCAATGAAACAGGTGAGAGGACATTCTTTTTGTGGAATTCTCAATACAATGTCAAGCGATCCACTTTTCGTGTACAGACCGCAGCACTCAACTTTCCATCTAGCCCGCTCAGTCTAGACTGCTGAGCAGCTGGTTTCCTCCGACAGTTTCGATGGCACAATGAATGTCCGCGCCACGGCAACCTGTCAGCCCTTTAGACTGCAACGGGAAACGAGAACAGCTACCCAGAGTTCCACCAATACGCTTTAAAGCTATCATCAATGGAAAACCACTCTAGAAGGATCGACATTTGGGCGAGTTGGTACTGGTTGAACATCTTGAAGGGGCAGCGCAATAAGACGATGACAGAAGGCAGACACAGAAGCGCTGTCCTGTGTGTTTCCTGCCTTCTGTCATCGTCTTAATGCGCTGCCCCTTCAAGATGTTCAACCAGTACCAACTCGCCCAAATGTCGATCCTCAGCGCTGTCCTGTGTGTTTCCTGTCTTCTGTCATCGTCTTATTGCGCTGCCCCTTCAAGATGGAAAACCACTCATTGCAACTCTCGATACAGGAGCAAAAATTACTTGTATCAGTGAGGCAGTACACAGACAGCCCCGACTCCAGTTTATGAGAGACTATAGCATCGCGGTTCAACAAGTTACATCAAGCATTTGAATTTTGAGTCGCGTAATCATTCAATTGGAGATTGCAAACATCACAAAGTAGATGTTCACCTGCTGCAAGGCATGGAACGTGGTTTATCCTTGGCCCAGACAGTGCCTAGTTCTTCAGTCTTTCTTAAACTTGAATGCACACGATCAGACGCACGAGGAAAGCACCGAAATCTCTTTGATCAAGAACCTGACAAATGAGGATTTGGCAGAATGGCAAGACGCTATGTCCGAATGTCTTTTAAATAAATATGAATATGTCTTCTCGAAATCCCAGGTGCACATTGGATGCATCTCTACTGCGCAATATAATGGGCTCTATACCGTAGAACTATTCAAATATATTTTCATTCCAATCTCCTGACGTCAAACTTGTGTAACCGCCGACGCAAGCATAGGGCGGTAACCCACAGGGTTGCGTGTACATACCAATCAAATGCTCTACTCGTTTATAAGAGGTCACTTATGTATGCTTTAAAAACGAATAAAATGGCCTACAATGAACGACTTGTCTTATCTAATTGGCGGCGAAAAGGCGAGGAGCACGCTCAAGTGGAGAGGAAATCGATGAGGCCGAGCCAGTGCACTGAAAACTGAGGACCGGATGAAGAGGGGGGTGCCGACGTCTGCGATTGGTCCGCTTTCTCTTAATTGGCTTGAGGTGGTTGGTCGAAAATTGCGGCGGCATGCAACGGAACGTTAAGAATGCCGCTAAAACGGACCCTCAGTAAAGAATACTTGGCAGAGCGATGTCGTAAATGGGCCGAAAGGGCTTGAAAATATTACACAGCCAAGCAAAAAAGTTGTCTTAATAAAGGCAAAATGAGACATCAACCAAAACCGTGGCTAAGGGCTACAAAGGAAACCCACACGGGTTTCTCTAAAGAAAACCTTCGCATGTAAGAAGAATTCGTCCTAGTCCGGTACTGGAACCCGGGACCACCGCCTTTCCGGGGTCACCGCTTTACCATCCGAGCTAACCAGGAGGCTAGCATAGAAGATTTTATTGTAGGCAAATGAAACCATGCTCTACGGCAGGTGTGAGTAGCCAGTGCCTCAGCGATCGGCGGCAGCCATCTTTTATTGCTTTCGGAATGGGGCACCCTGCGGCTATTCAGAAAGGAAGTCAGTTTTGCTCGGCATATTATTGCACCTTTAACGCGTAGACGTCACTTTGGTGCGGTGAGTTTTCGCGGTTGTGTGACATTGCATGACATACAGGTGAAGCAGGTTCAGCCCGAAAACTTTTGACTAATAGCCGAGGACTAATGGCGGAAACGTGTCGAATCTGAAATAAGTATTTTTCTTTTGTTCGGTCCAATGATGCATAATCAGTGTGTGCGCGACATATGAGATGGAAAGCTATCGCGGTTTTCTTGACCTAGCATGAGAGAAAGGTGAACTGGGGTTGGTTAAAAATGTTTTGACCAATCGCGGAGCGCTGATTGCAGGATCGGAACAGAAAAGCTTGGAATAGATTTACGTTGCAGCGCCCAGGATCACACTTATCAATGCTGTTCCCTTTCATGGTACACCATGCAGATGTTCGCAAGCAGACAGGGCAGAAATAGAAAATCAGGCTGACATCCTTGTTATGCAAAGTGTTGTAAGGTGATTATTACCCCCTACGCCACACCGGTCATTCTAGCGGAATAGAAAGAGAAGTGACGCAATCGTTTGCGTGTTGACTACTGCAAGCTGAACTCCGTAGCGGTGCCCGATTATCAGCCAATTCCCGGATTGAAGGTGTCCTTGGCCACTAGGGAAATGCTAAGTTTATTACTACATTGAATGTGAGTTCCGGATACTGGCATGTCCGAATACATCCTGACAACATTCAGTAAACTGCATAAATTGTGATGAATCGCCATTATGAATGGCTTGTGGTGCCGTTCGGGTTAAAGAACGCTAATGCTACATTTGAAATAGCCATGAAGTCAATAATGGCGATACATAGGCTCGATAATGTTGTATCATTCCTAGTTAAAGGACACAATAGACGTAAAGCATTGCTATGGAACTGGCTTCCATCTTGTCTACCTTTATTCTCACCTCATTCTCCCCTTTTCCTGTAACCAGGTTCCTGCGCTTCTTCATCTTCTATTCGAAAGCTCATACCGCTTCGACCTTCCAGGTTACTTTTGCTAACCCCTCCTGGGGTAATACTTGAAAGCGGTTCCAATCGAAGCATGTTAAATTGAGCCACGTTCACTGATGTACCACGCACTCCTCAATATTCCTTTCTGAGTGGCAGTCTTTGTCACAGAGTAAGGACCATGAGATTTGGCACTGGATTCTCTTACTACTTTGCTAACTAGAACGAGGTCGGGGACTTGAATGTCTGGGTTATCTGAGCAATGTCTTTTGTCAAAATTTTTTATGCGAAGCATATTACGAGAGCTCAACCCAGCTCCTCAGGCGCGGCGGTGTCGCCTTCAATACCACGTGACACCGTGACGTCACGACAGAGGAGAAACGGGGCTCCAACTCGCGGCGTCGCTCGCGGCGTCGCGGCGGTATATAAGCAGCTGCGCTTGCCTCTGCTAGACACTCACGAGGTGAGATGCCTCCTGGAGACAGAGCTGCTCGTTGGAATGAGAAGCGAAGGTTGCGGCGTGCTACAGAGACTGTTTCTAGGTGGCTTTGCTACGGCGCAGCGACTACGCGCCCCGCATGGGACGCGGTGAGCGTCGAGCAACGCAGCGTTCGGCGCGACAACGAAATGTGCGCCTGAGCAAGCGCCGCACGCCTGAGCCGACGCCGACAACACCGGATTTTCTGCGACACTAGCTCCTTAACGCTGTCACGTTAAAATAAGGGCTAGTATGCTTCGCATCCTGGGCTTAACCTTAGCTAAGCCACAGCCAGTTTTTTATGCGAAGCATATTACGAGAGCTCAACCCAGCTCCTCAGGCGCGGCGGTGTCGCCTTCAATACCACGTGACACCGTGACGTCACGCCAGAGGAGAAACGGGCTCCAACTCGCGCCGTCGCTCGCGGCGTCGCGGCGGTATATAAGCAGCAGCGCTTGCCTCTGCTAGACACTCACGAGGTGAGATGCCTCCTGGAGACAGAGCTGCTCGTTGGAATGAGAAGCGAAGGTTGCGGCGTGCTACAGAGACTGATTTTCTAGGTGGCTTTGGCTCAACTCTTGCAAGATGGGCTGGGTGGGAATCGAACCAGGGTCTCCGGAGTGTGAGACGGAGACGCTACCACTGAGCCACGAGTACGATGCTTCAAAGCGGTACAAAAGCGCCTCTAGTGAATGCGGTGTTGCCTTAGAAACGAGCTGTTTGTAAGGCTCAGGCGTGCGTCGCTTGCTCAGGCGCACATTTCGTTGCCGCGCCGAACGCTGCCTTGCTCGACGCTCACCGCGTCCAATGCGGGGCGCGCAGTCGCTGCGCCGTAGCCCATTGTCTTACACCCCTTGGCGAGTCGACGGGAACGCTGTCGCGTTCCGCTCTTGAAGGCGAAGCAGAGTAACGCATGAGTTGTTTCTTCGTCTAGCCGAACCAAATATAGCCAAGCAACAGCAGTTCACCAGGCTAAACAGTGGTTCAACAACTAAAATAAAGGCTAGTATGCTTCGCATCCTGGGCTTAACCTTAGCTAAGCCACAGCCATTTTTTTCGTTCGTTTACGGTACCTCTCCTCCTCCGATTTTTGTTTCCTCCCCTCGACGATCTTGAGATCTTCGAACAGCCCCAGCTCACGGTCCGGCTGAAGAATATGGGTTTCTCCTGAAGAAGCGAACTGTGGGCTACATCCCAAACCACGTGTGTAGGAGCAATTGTGATGTCTTACAGCTGCTTCTAAAGAGCATTTTCATCCACCAGGGAAACTATCGTAAATCCTGATGTATTGTTTCACATACCATATAGAATGCCCTGCAAGCCCATTTGCTGCGGAATGGTATGGCGCACAAAATTTGATTGATATATGGTGGTATCGAGCCCATCTTGCTAGTTTTGCAATCATGAACGCTGGACTATTGTCACATACGATCGTCCTGGTTTTCCTGAACACATCCCGTTCGATGAGCGCGATGACACTAGTCGCATCTTCTTTTCCTGCCTATGCCGCGACCACCTTGATGCATTCATCTATGGCCAGAAGAAAAGCTTGCGTTTTTTGGACTCCTCGTTTCTTAATTACCTCAAAAAATCCAGGTGTATCACATCAAAAGGCACGTTCGAGTGGCAAGGTAATATGATGGCGTCCATAGGCTGCTTATATTTCACTTTGTTGACTTGACAATTGTGGCATGAACGAACGTATTGATTGACGTCTTCTTTCTTGTGAGGACACGTAAATCTATTATGGAGCTTGTGGGCGCGCCAAAATCCGTCGCGCCCTCCAGATCCTGGGTTATCGTGGTGCAAATAAAGCACCCTGGAAGCAAGTGTTGGCGGGACTTGAGAGCGACCTTCCATAAAAACCAATTGCTCAGTGTCTTCCCACAATTTTACTTCATTGATTTCTTCCGATTGTTCTTTGCTGGCCGGTATTGTCAGTCTAGACAATGCATCTGCATCAGTCAAAAGGCGTCCAGGTCTGTGGTGAAATCGAACTGCTGCAAGTAGTTCACCCATCTGGCGATACGTCCCTTAGGTTGGGTCATATTCAAGAGATGAGTTAGGGCCTGGTGATCGGTGAACAAAGTAAACTTCGCACATTCTAGGTACGTATGAGAGTACTGAATTGATTTAAGGACTGCCAGAGCTTCCTTTTCAGTAGTGGTGTAATTGACTTCAGATGGTTTGAAGGTGTAGCTAAAAATAAACTACTACGTGTCGCTTTTCTCGGCCGGATGATTGTGGACATTACTGGCACAAGACTGCTCCATTTCCATAGTATGAGGCATCGGTATTCATTTCAAGGGGTAAAGTGAAATGTGGTATGCTTAGAAAAGGGTCAGCAGAGATTCTGTGCAACAGATCATGGTAGACTCTCTCCCATTCCTCATTCCACTCAAATGGAACCTTTGTCTCCATTAGGCGCGTGAGCCATCTTCTTTTATGGCAAAATCTCTTATGAAAGGTCTGAAATGTTGCGCTAATCCCAAAAACAGAAGCAATGAGTGGACGTCATATGGTATTACCTGTTGGGATATCACCTCGACGGACTCTTGTGCTTTTGGTAGTCTAATCCAAGACTCTTCCAAGAAACACATCTTTGTTTGTTGCAGGAATGCACTTTTCTTTAAATTACCCTGAGGTATGCCAAGCTCAAGGCATTTGATACCTGAGACAGCTCTTCCTGATGCTCAGCCTGTGTTTTGCAGAAGACGATAATATCGTCTAAGTTCGCGTTACAAAAGACACCTAGGAAAGGCTTCAGGACTTCGTTCATAGTCTTTTGGAACCATGCTGGCGAGTTTTTCCAGCCGAAAAAGGAAGCCGTTTATACTCGTACAGATCGAAGTGCGTGATAAAAGCAGTGTACATCTTTGTTTCTTCGGTTAGGGGGATCCACCCGACAAGTCAATACGTGAAACGTTTCGGCCACCACCTGTGTCATCTATAATGGTGTCTATCTCTGGCAGGGAAAATGGTACAAGTTCTGTCTACCGATTGAGAGCCCTGTAATCTGTGTACAGTCTGAAAGTTCCATCTTCCTTCTGCGCAATTGTTATGGGAGAGGCGAAGGGTGACACCGAAGGTTAGATTATATCGGTGTCAAGCATCTCCTACAATTCTTTCTTCAACCATATCTTTCGCTCTCTTGGCACGTTGTAAGGTGATATTTGGATGACGGTCTTGTCAGTTAGTTCTAAAGGCCCATTGTGTGACTTCATCGCTTATGGATAGCTTCCTATGCATACCGGTTCAGGGTAGGTCGTTGCAATATACTCCGCGTACTTGACAACTCGTACGGTATATTTTCTACCCTGCTGTGCCTCTTCCCTTGACAGTCCTTCCAATAAAACCACATCGTCCTAGCATACGTTGATTTTTAGTTTCTTTATATCTCGTCTGGATAGCAGAAAATTATAGCTCACCCCCTCTATCAATAGTACTTCACTCTCTATTTTATGACCTTGGAGCTCGATGGTTACTGAGGCCCACTGATTATGCGTTGTCACTTTTCCGTCGTAACCTTGCACCTGAGGTACTTTTCCACTATGCAGGTGACTTGCATCTACCAGCTTGGCATTTATTATAGACACAGAAGCACCGCTGTCAACCAGAGGCATCATATGTATGTTTCCCACTTTGACAGGAATCTGAAGTAGGCTAGAGCAAGCTAAATAAACAGTCTCAGTTGTGATTGTCTGGTCGGACTGATCAGCATTGTTTATTAGTTTCTTTGTTTCTTGTCGTCTGAAACTCTTGAGCGTCTGAAAGTAGGGGGACATGGTCTTTGTCGACGTTATTCACCCGACCTCTGGGAGCGCGCCAACCGAAGCTCTCTATTCTGCCTGCAAGGTGGCTCGGTTCTCGCTGATTACGGGTTGACCAATCTGCGTCGGTCCGTCTGAACCGACTGCGTGAGTTAGCGGTTATATTTTATTCTGAAGTGGATGGTATGTCCTGGAGGCACTCCAGGAGCCCGTCCATAGTTTTAGGGGATCGTACACGCACATGCTTTAGTACTTCCGCGTGCTGTCCATGCATTATTAGTGCTTCTTACGGCAGTAGCACTAATAATTGTGGCGAAGTAGGAAGCATGGGCTCGGCCAGCTTTAAAAGGCGTCGTTTTTCAAAGAAATACTCGACGAGGGAGTCCTGCTTGAATTTGAATTTTAGCGCGGCGTCCCATCTTTGCACTGGGTTGCTTCGGAATGTGCGACAAGGATTTTTTTTCTACTGGTTCCAGGAGTTGTCAGCTTCTTCAATATTGTGCAGATCGTACCACTTCTGTGCAACACCTTCTATGTAACTACGCATGTTAGTAATCGTGTCCTCATTAGAGGGCCATTTGTTCTTCCCAGTGGTATATTTATAGAATTCAAGCCAACTTTCTGGACTTGAAGACATGCTGTCGCACGCATCGGATTCTGCAAACTTACTCACCAGCTTCTCAGCGTTTAGAGAAACTATAAGCGATGCCACCAGTTGGTTTGTTCCGCAATCTGTTCTTGCTCTAGCTGAAGAGGTTTGAAAATGAGGCTCACTTCTTCTGTCGAAGACCGTGGTCCAGAGTCCTTTGGACGCATCTGTTGAAGAACTAATTCGTCGAAGATCGCCAGACGCAAGTTCACTTTCACAGCACCCTTCCGACGTAGTTCAGCAGTGTCCACAGAAGCCTTCTCTAAAACCAGGTTCGCGAGTTCTGCCGAGTTGAGTTCGCTAGGTAGTTCCACCGCTGGCTCATCTTGAGCTTGGTAGAAGGGTTGAAATCCGGACCAGTTTTTACATACTTGAAGGAAAAAACCAGTTTAAAACACAAAGGACAAGAGGAAACGTTCACACCACAACGCTTCGACTATCAACTGAGCTTTCTTAGAATCGGTGTAGTCCCAGCAAGGCCAGCAGAGAATGCGCAACCACATCATCGCTAATCACAGAGCATGAAAAGACAAGAGATCGCTTCTATCGTGACCGGCCTGGAAATGCAAATTCTTTTTCATGTAAGCGCACCAAGGTGGTACTAATGCAGTCGTCACGTAATAAACTGATGTAGTACGCTTCCCGGATTTGTCGCCCTTCTTTGCCCTTGCCCCTACCAAGAATCGTTACATTGCTGAACAAAGGGTGTTACGTTTCGCCTACGATGCGCGGTATAGCCGGCGCGGATGCAACAGACGCCGAGGCTTCGTTCAAAGCGGCGGACATTTTCACCCGTTCGGAGCTGCCGCAACGCATCCCCGCCAAGCGTGTCCAGGCATGTTTCAGTGCCACGTGTCTTCGTGTGTGCGTGTGTGTGTGTGTGCCCACGCTTGTCAAAGCGCGGCAGCCGGGGAGAGGAGCTCCCCAAGTGTGAAGCGAGGAGGTCTGACCGGCGCCGGCCCGGCTGAGGCGTCACTACACTCGTCTCAACATGTCTCTCAGCTCGTCCGTGCCCCGCCGTCACGTGGTCTCATCCCGTGACCTTCCTTCTTGCCCGCGACGCCAAGAGTATAAAAGCAGCTGCCCCCGGACGCCAAGAGAGAGGCTCCGATTTCTTCTGTTGAGTAACATGCTCTCCCGTCTCTCCACTTCGGTCAAGCTGACCGGCCGCTCTTTTGCGATGCTAGAATAAACAAGTTGTTCTGTTAGCAGTCGACTCATGCTTTGCCAGGACCTTCGGATGCTTCCAGTTTTGCCCCATGCCGCCAGGCCAACGCTACCCTTGGTGCTTGCGACCCAGTAGCAACAACTCGTGCCAGCGGTGCGATTGTAATAACGGGTGTCAGCACTGAGGTTCCAACAAGGGTAACAACCACATTCATTGCAAGGCGAGGCAAGCTTGCACCGTTATCTGACCCCAGGGAGGCTTGCCGCACCATTGCAATGAATGTGATATACACACGAATGTAAGTTAGGTGGCTCAAGAGCAACTCTTGAGCATATACTCTGGGAATGCATTGGGCCGACGAGTAGCAACTGGGAGACAGCCTTTGGCGAGAGGCTCCGCGCGCGTTGGTTTGCTGTGCTGCTCCGATCAGCCCCCGAAGATCAACCGTGGGCAGTCCTGCGGGCCGACAACGACGCCAGAGCCCAAGGGCAGACGCCTAGGCAGGGTGAAGCCCACCCTATTAACTTACCGGACGAAAATAAAATTTTCACCATCACCACAAATAGTAAAAAAAACTTCACCTATTTGCGATTCCCAAGCATTTTTGCAATCCTCCGATTCTATTCCTTTCAGCATGTCCGACCATAACATGAACGGAATTTCATGCTCCGGGCTAGGCTGAGCATATATAGAGCTTGCCCTTCTGGAACATGCTGCATAGAACGGATCTCGATATTGAGGTAGTCGTTTAATAACTTGAAACAAAATAGAAAATAGGTAAAAGTCAACTCAGTAAAGGTACACCGCGCACGGAATGTTTCTTTAGCAAGCAGTGTAACCTATAATATTAGTGGCCGATAGTTTTATAGGTCTGCAGGTGACAGCTGAGTCCTCGCAATGTTTTGCATGAAGGAGTACAAAAGCGTTCCTCTGAAAGATCCCACCAGATTATTCTAGCTTATCAAGGAGCATGGTGGTCATATTTGTTGTTATCAATAATTCATTTTGGGAAATGAAATTCACCTACCTTAGACTTCTTCAAGGCCGCGTACTTGTGCCAGCAGAATCGAAATACGACGCACATTTTCGATGCTGCCTGTATAAAAAAGATTCGTTACATTACCATGTTAATTGTCCGACGTCACATTGAAACTGATGTCACGTTTCCTTGCGTAACGTTTTTTTTGTAGGTGTGACCCTTGTTTCGTTGCTCTCTTGGGCATACCACATTAGAAAAAAAGTTTGTTGCTTACTCTTTTTTTCAAGGCTGTTCCATAGAGACGACACATTATTTGTTGCACTGTTCGCACATGAACCATGCGTGGTCCATTGTTGCAGTCTTGGTACCCCTAACTACAACGAATACTTCTTCAATCTTTCAACCTAGGGTTGTTTTACAGCAGTTTACAGCAGTACATCCAGCATTGTCTAATTTTCTTTGCCCATATCCCGTCAAAGCGTTTGCATACAGGTTAGCTGTACGAATGAAATACTAATAAATTGCACTGTGTCGCAACTGAGTAAAATACAGGAGTAAGATACAGCTATGGCTATAGTGTGCATAGCAGTTCATCACTGTGACATGTGTGCAATTGCTGCAAATACTTACACAACCTATTTTGCTACGTTGCATAACACGCCTTTTAACTTATACGTAAACAGTTAAGCACTTGCGATGATGTAAGGCACCGAAGGAAATATCCACGGGTTCCTAATGGCTCCATGTCGTCACCTAATATTTGCTGAAACATGAAAAATGTTTGCCACAAAATTGGAGCACGCTATTGACTAACATTGCACTCCAGCGCCCGACAGTGCGTAAACACTCTGAAAAGCTTTAATTCGCTAGCCATGGTACACAAGAGTCATTCTTTTCGCAGGATGAATGGTAGCCTTGCTCTGTGCTTTTCCAGAGTTGCCTATGCGCCAAACTCCTGCTGCATAAAAAAAAAAATGTTGGGCACTATGCACTAAGGATCTCTTCAGGCGCTGTATGCCAGACTATCTTTAAAAGTGGATACTTTTTTCAGTATTCTGAATTGCTCATAATGGAAGTTATTATATGCCTTGCAGACTCAGCTATAGTGCACTCCTTGTAAGCTACGTCCAAGAAGGTGGTACTCAAAGGACAATTTCTGTCTCTCTATCCTTGTGTCACTGCGAAACCAAACCCACTTCTGGTGTTTACATCTTCGTTGCGTAAATAAAAGTTAGGTTGCAGCATGTTAGGTGCGAAAAGCGTGACATGAGCAAGCGGCACATCGTTAGGTGGACTACTGGTTAATGCTGACCCCCTGGGCTCCTTTGACGAGCACATAAACCTCAGTACACAAGCGTTTTCACAACTCGCCCCCATTAAAATGCGGACGCCATTTCTGTGATGTAACCGGCAACCTCGAGCTCAGCAGTGCCGCGCCATAGCCACTAAGCTACCGCGACAGGTCACCATGGAAACGTTACAGTGAGGTAAAGGCTAATCAACTTCAGCCATGTTTAGGACTGCACAAATGATACGGCGTAAAACAAAACATTTCAGGTTTCGCAATCTGTATGCGCTGTATTGCACAGATAAATTGGTCTTGTGGAAAAAGATACCCTTCCTGCGAAGTAAAATACTTTCGTGTTTAAGTAACATGCGACTTCGTAGAGTGGCGCGGGCCTAGCAAAATAGTCTCGAAATGTACGATACCCGCTGGATCATCTTCGTTGAAAACTTGTATTTCGAAACTACGGGAAGGGCGCACTTGTCCACCAACTTCGCCGCCAGTTGTGTGGCCTTTGCTTTCTGCACTATTCCTATAGAATGAACACAAAAAACACGACTTCATTCAGCATCATTATCAGAGTGTTATTCAAAAAATTGTTTAGCTAAACGTTAATTCACCGCAAAGTCAGTATCCACGACAATTTCGCATGAATCTAAACAGGAAATATACACGGGTTCTTGAGAGGGTAAACATTGCCTAACAGGAAAAGAAACTGTTTTCCTTCATTTTTTTTCTTTCTGTCTTACATTATTTTCTTTATTTCTTTCTCGCCTTCTTTATTCTTTCCATACAATGGGAAATGTTAGGTAAAAAGTCACAGGAGCAGCTTGAAGAGCTCCTAACTTGATAACAAGGAGTTGACAACAATGCACGTGTCTTATTCTGTTATACACAAACATATCAATAACTACGCTGTCCCCATATCATGTAGAAGTATAAAAACACATACAGCAATGCAAGTTTATCTGTATTATGCTTACAAAAGCCGCAATACATATAACATTATTTGAGGACCAGGTGTTCTTGACTGGCACCAAGATTTCTTTCTGATGAACGTGAATTCAATTCCTTCATAGCCTTCAGGGACTTTCGAATGGATGCGAGATTAGACCTTGGATGGCACTGCCACCGTGCATATTCCCACTCAGCTCCTTTGATTAAGCAGTATTTATTCACTTATAACGAACAAAGTACTTTCAATATACGCCCTGATTTCCCCATGTAGGGTGACCGGTTCACATGTTAGCAGAGGGGCAGTTCTATATCAGCTCTGCCTGGTGCCTTGTTCAATGATCAACATTTACTCTGTCACTGGTGATTACATCTGGTTCCATCATACATACCGGTCGTAATTGCAGTTATGCTTGTAGGAGTATTCACATAGAAACCTCCCTTGCAGGACAGACAATGAATCAAGGGGAAGCTCTGTACATAGTGAATAGATGCCAGTAAGCATCGTAAATGTTGCTTACTAAACACTATAGAATGTCATTATTTGTGTGCACCGGCTGTACATCTTAGTGTAGAAGGGCAGGTACCGCAGAATTTCGTAGATTTAATAGAGTTGATTCAAACTTTTACACACTTGATGAACGTGTATGAAGAAATTCAGTATTCTTAATAAATTGTTTTGAATATTTTGCGGTCCTTCAGGCGTTTCCATTTAACCAAGTTAGTCAGCTTTTTATGCGCAACTATTGCAGTTTGCATACAACCTCTAAAGCATTTTTTTAAAGCAGCTAAACTTCCTGAGTAGCGGTTATAGGTTTCTTTTTCAACTGTGGTCTAATTTCACATAATTTCCAATTTTTCCGTGCACGCGGTTTTGTGTACGTTACGGAATTGAAATAGACTCATTTTCTAAAATATAAATATCCTTTGCTAACACTGGCTTTCTTGTCATGTCATTGCAACACATCCATATAGCACTCAGCATTATTGATGACGGCATACATTTCTTTACCGTGCACGTATGTTTAAGCACGCGCATGCTTTTGCTTAACTTTCTAAGAATGTAAATAGTGCTGCTGCGAGTAGTAAGCGAAACCTAGCAATGGTCATTGAAAATGGAAAGCCGAATCCCTTTTCTTTATTCGAGAACGCTTTCGTTTCAGAGCTTCAATGTCGTTCGAAAACAGCGCTTACCCATGCATGAATAATAAGGCGAAGTAAGAACGCATAAGATTGCAATTAATAAATGGAAAGACGGGATAGCCATACAATTCAGCACTGAAACCCTTACTCCTTTCCAGGTTCCATGAACCACTTCGTCATTACTGTAGTGATAAGGTGCTTTACATATTGTTATTGCTGAATTCCGCTTCTATTTTTCATATTGTCTTAATAGGTGCTTGAGTATGTCTTTCCGTCGTTCTTGTGTCCACACCGGTATTTATATTTTTCAGTAATGGCATGACTACCACGAAATAACTCCGTCTATTTATTAAAGGTCCTATTTCCCAATTTCTCTGTGCTGGAAAAAGGTGTAGATCGGTTGCTGCGTTGCCACACATACACATATTGATACGTGTCTGCAACTCTTTTGCATTTTCCTCTAGTAGCACTATATCGACCACATATATCTGTCCAGGGACTTTCTCTGGCACCTTTTGCGCATCACGAACGTAAGATGAATCAAACCGTAATTGACTGTTGTCAAATCAAATAAAATTCTTGTTTCAGTCCTAGGGGAATTTACATTGTCTTTCCGGCCTTCCAATACAACTTGCACTTCGCTGTTCCTACATATATCTCTCAGCATTTCCAGGAAGTTGTGATCTATGCCCTCATGCTTAAGTATATACCATAACGATTCCTGGTCTACGTTGTCGTAGGCTTTTTTTATTATCTATAAATCTATCCATAAAGGTCTTTTCTCAGCTATTGAAAGATATATTCTGTGAGGTAGGACATACATGTTATCCTGCAAGGCATGTGCCTGGTCTGAACCCACAGTGGGTTCCCCCAGCACATAATTTCCCACGCCTTTAGCAAATATAAGTTTATATTTTGTATTGCGCTTCAATTGTTAACCCACAATATTGTAACTAACATGTACAATTTCATCTTATCCTTATCACCTTTGGCATCATGGATTATGTTCACCGTGCTTTCACGCCACTCAGCAGGAATTTTCTTCGTTCCTCTACGGCATTAGTTACCGCGACTTGCACTTTGAAGCCAGCCATTTATTTAGCTCTATTGGGATTACATGGGCTCCTATGGCCGTGTTATTAAGGACATTTCCGTCCGCTGTTTTCCAGTAAAGATTTTCTACGCTAAATATTTATCTCTGAGGCTTGTCTGTTGTTGCTGGATCAGTTTGAGTAGGAACTACGCTTTCTTTTTTTTTTGCCGAAGGTACCCCTAACAACCTCTCCGATGAACTGCTGCGCCTCGGTTTCTTCAGAGACGTTACAGTCTTAATCCCTGAAAACAGTTTGCGCCACATCATTTTGTGGTCCGAGTGTTCTTACATGGTACCAGAAACTTTTTCGTGCGCCTTTGTTTCTTTTGAAGACGTAACGCACTCAGCGTTCACTTCAGCATTTAATTTGTGTTGCACGAGCTCAATCACCGAACATGTCTTTTCTCGGTGCTACTTCCTTCTGAGGAGCACCTCTTTGTGTATTCTCAGCGTTTGGCTTCTCGATGTTCTGCAGAAGCAAGCTTACACGCTTCTATAGCTTCCTGTATCTACTTGTTCCACCAATTGTGACCATTGCACTATCCAATCGAACAATTGTTTGTCGGGTCTCTCTCATCCCCTGCTACATACCATCTACTACTTACTTATGAAGGGCGTGCTAACAAATTTTAGCGTAGCTGTAGGACAAAAAAATTGAAAGAGGCGTGGTACACTATGATAGTATAATACCTACGGTCTCAGGTCGTCAGGCCTCTGACGACTGAGCACCATAGGTCTGAGAATCGTGTCCTGCACCATGGTTTTTTTAATCGTTTTTTTTTTGCCTTCGAGAGCTTGGCTAAAGTTAGCTGCGACACCGCATATTTGCGAACTGCTGTAGCAAGCGCCTCGATTTCCTTTGTTTCCTGGGTTCTCTGGGTTTTGCTTTCCGTTCATTTTTAAGCATGCTGCCGCTATTGTTGAGCGTGTTGCGTTAGTAGCTCTCTGAATTGTTAAGCTTACATTTATGATTACTAACAGGCTACGTTTTTATGTTCATCTACAGTCATTTGGTCTAGTCTTTCGTAGATCGATTCTGAGACTAAGGCGCAGTCGTTACGTGACTGTGTATTTACGTATCAGAACTTTACCTGTGTACAACAGTTATTCCCCCTGTTAACTATTCTAAGGTTATGATCATCGTACAGATCCAGCGCTAAAGAACCACTGTGATGAATATGTCCGTCTAAACCCTCACGGACTCATTCGTATCTCCAGCTTGTACCACCTGGCCTGATTTCCTGAACTCGTCATATAAATTAAAATGCAATCAATCAATTCATTATTTTATTACCCGCTATCACTACCTCTCCATAAGTAAGCTACTCCACGCCTGGTGTGTTTATACCTTCCCACGTGCTGTCAATTCATAAATGCTCCTTACGTGTCTCCTTTGCCATCTGACACTCGATACCTCACCTTATTATGATGCCTACACCGCCGCCTTTCGTTTACCCAGTTCTTCTTTACCATACGAAATGGAAATAAAAGGTGCCTGTCCCGATTCTCGTAGATGCGTTTTAGTGAAGGTGTAGCCGCTAATTGCTTCATCATCCAGCTGCGTTTGTGCACCTTTTGCTAGCCTAGCCGACTCAGTATAGGAATATGAGACACCCGCTGTCTTATGTCCGGTGATTCAAGCTTGCGTCAAACTGGTTTGTTGGAGAGCTGCACATATCCCGTCGGCGTTGAAGACATTCATTGAAGAGCAGCACATACCTTGTGGAGCATATCTTGTGCCACATGCCTAGTGACTCATATCCAATGATGCACCACTAGGTGTTGACACGCACGGGTAGCATTGCGCTTTTGCTTTGCATAGATTGCGCTGATGGGCCAACATTATATTATGTGGGCTGTGCAAGAAGCCACACCAATCAGGGCAATGCTATAGCTGGATAACTATGTGTAATCCAAAACAAATGAGGAACTCTAGCGTGGACTGCAATAAGGACCGGAAGCTCCAATTCTTTCTCGTTCACAAAGTAGAAGGATGTGTCGATAAAAATGGCTCGGGGCATTTACTCACCTGTTTTTTCCTCACACACGTCAAATTTCTCACTATTGCAGAGTACTGCGAACGACAGCAAAATGTAGATGGCTAAGCGACGAGAGCAATGCTCCATGGTGCGTTCTCGAAGCTCCCAATTGCAATGTGGCGACCACCGCGAAAAATGTCTATAATATACTGTACAGAGTATTGAATAAAAAACCGTAAAAAAGTGAGGCGAACGACAATACAGACCTGACACAGGCACTGCGCATTTTGACATTAGGTGCATTTATTTTAACACGACGCCGTTGATGCATCTGCTGGACACACATGGCGTCTCGCTGGAAAAAAAATAACGAATAGAGCTGTTGATTCCATGATGACCCTTTGGGCTATAAATTACTCTAAGCTAAACAGTCAGGACGACGCGCCTGTCCGCCGGCTATCGTCAAGAATCAGGGTCAGAAGGTGTATTTTTCACTGGGTGGATATTTCTTCTTGTCAATAACAAGACCTTGACACTTTCAGTGGCCTTCTTGTGAGGAAGCTTATAATGTATAAGGCATACTATATTTAATATATGAGATATAAAAAGCGTCTCCCCAAGGAGATGCTGAGAAAGCTGACAGACGATGCTTTCAGTGCGCACTCATTTGTTGGTGCACAAAACGCCATGTCTATGACATGTTTCGGGCCAACGCGATCCGTTCTGCCGCGTGCAGTCAGCAAAGTTATGGCTTCTGTGATGCGCATATTTACACCAAGGGGTCGCCACATCTGGGGTACGGATTTGAATAGCAACAATGCCCACAATATTCATTTTGTTCATTAGTGTACAACTACTGAAAGTGGCAATTTTCGGCGGTGCGCCCGCGTCTTCTCCGAGAGGGAACATTCACGACTGAATTCAAACGAACGCCGAACAGCACGGAAAGAATACACATTATGCTGCTATTTCTTTAAATCTAAATAAATCAAAAGGAATGGTGAACAAACTTTCTAAGCATAGGCTGACATGGATGACGTACATGGTGGTGTCAGTGATTAGATGTTGAATAAATTTTCGTTTTGTCTCTTTCTGTCTGTGTTTTAATGTTCGGTAATAACTCATTGCGTGTGCAGTGTGCGGCACTAGCCCGATTGTCCACGCCAGCCAATATGTAGCGGAATGAAAGCACGTATGGAGCTGTGTTTATATTTCGTAGTAGGGAGTATCGTTATTATCGGTAATTTATTAAAGCGAAACTTTCTTTTCCTCTTCCTTCGACTTTCTCACTGCTGCTGCTGCTGCGCACATCGGTGATTCCGCCATTCCAATATGATAGTTACACAAGTTTGCGAATGCTACTCCTCCCCACAGCCGTCACAGCTGTGTTCCGTCACGTCGTGAAACATTTGCAGTGATTTGCCGAAACAATATAGCCTTAGCTACAGATTATTGATGTGTGATCGGGACATCGATTGACCGCGTTTCTTACATTTCCTGTCTTTAAATGCGAGCTTTGTTTCCGGGTCGCTCTCATGCGACGCCTTAAGCAAAATGCGCTTCCACTTCCGTTGCACCCTTATATAAGCTTAAGAGCTTTCTCGCTTATAAATTGCGTACAAATTGCGCAGCTGACTGACTTCTGCCCCAGATGTTCTGTGTCGGGAATTTCTGTTGTTCGAGAGAACGTCTTAAGTCGCTACAGAAATTTCTGTAGTTGCGACAGAAATTTTGGTTGTCTTTTTCACCCGTGTGCCGCCGATACCAGCTATGATTCCCAATGGTTCCGTATAACTGTAAGTTACACGCGGGTTATATTTCATGAAGATGTAGGTCATAGTACAATGTATGACAAACGTTTCACATAATTGACCTGATCAGAGTGGCGAATACTGACTGAACTGTCGCTTTTATTTATCTTTTACTACGTTGGTTCTTAATTATTCGGGTGTCAACGTTGTGCCAAACAAGGCACCTAGTTTATATAAGGGGAAAGTAAGCGGTACGTTAAGTGTAATGTGTAGACAACTTTCAAATTGCAGAGACTAAATGCGGCCTTTGGATATTATTACGTAAGCTAACGATTAGGAGCTTTGTAGGTGTGTCTCAAGAACAACAGAGAATGTATCGCGCTGCTTTGGGAGAACTGTGAATGCAACCGACGTGGAACTGAGAAAAAAATACATGATAAATAGCGAATTTGACACTATTGCCAGAGTTCTGGCGAAATAAAGTGCGTGTCTTGAAGGCTCGAAAGCATTTTACGCGTGGAAGAATTCCAACGGAACAAAGGTATACGAAGTACGTTTGTAAGTTCGTGATTCTATTGCAGGCAACCGAAAATATTATTGCAACTGCTCAAAAGAAGCATCTTCTCATGGATATTTAGATGTGATTCCACAAGGTCGCACAAGTCTGCTCTCGTTTATGCCACTGGTGTGTTGGAAACAGCGAGTCTCTTATTGGCTGCAAGCGCTTAAGAACACTGAATGTGTGATTACATTCAGTGCGATCGCGTTATTCTGCCGTCATAAAACAGTGATGCTTTAATGACCAGTACACTTATTGCAGGCTGGTACAGAGTAGAAAAACTGATGTCTTTATATGCTGAAAGATGTGCGTGTAGCGTATGTGACTTTGTTTTTGTTCTATCAAGACGGATGAGCTTCCTACTCTTGCGCTAAAGCCTTCGTACTTCAGCAGGCTGGATCCTGCATTTTTTTAGGAAGTGAGTTTTGATATTTCGAAATATACAAATAAAAATAAGCGCAAGTGTGCGCTTACGGGGTGTAACAGAAGCAACACTCGAGGACCATGTTTTTGTGCAGTACAAGCGCCGGAAGAAAGTTCAGCAGCCACAACCACGTCATGGCCGCCATGTTTTGCGCAACACTAATTCACGCTCTCTCCATCAAATTTCTCCATCACAAACTGGCGTCAGAATTACGCTTTCTTTAGAAAGTTGTTTCTCACCGTGAGACGCACATTGCAATGTCGCAATTTTCTCGAACGTTGTCACCGATTCTCTCGGTTGTCTACGTACGCTGTCATCGAAGCTTGTGTAATCAGATGGCGTGAGCGACGAGAATAGCGTTGGTCGTTCGAGAACGCATGCAAGCACCAGAGATAGCCCTGGGACCTTCAACGACGCCTTTGACCCGCACATCTGATTTTAGCAATCGCCGACTGTGATCGCTGCTATCGTTGTACCTTGAGTGCCACTTCTTTTTCTTTCCAGAATTTTGGCCTATGAAGAGTTAGTTTCGCAACTGCTAGATTTTGCTACTGTGTTCACGCCCTGAATACCCAGTGACAATATGTGCGTCCACATGACGACTACACCTGGGCTACAGCGCGACAGCGGCTCTCGAGTACTGCTCGCAGGTCCTGCCGGGTATGTAAACCTGGATTTGCACAGCTAGTTGAATCGCCTGCTCAGCCTACAGCCGCATAAGTGAGCTGCAATGTATCATGCGGAATCATAGGCTTCATTTTGCGCGATGCCATTCGGGGCCACTGAGCCACTTGACACGTGTCTGCGAGCTGAATAAGCAATCCGTCCCATCATGTCAATCCAGTTTAAGGGACACAACTCAAGAACGTTTATTGAATGGTGATTCGTAAAAAAATAGAGGCTTTTAAAGGGAGACATAAGAGGAACAGTAAATTAGTTTGAACTTATAAAGTGCACTATAAAATTCTTTTGTTAATTTTGCTATAGTAGGCTGTATTTTACTACGGGAAATGAATGTCAAAGCACAATGTGGTGAATTGGACCTCGTAACTCAAGCACGTGCAAGTTTATGAATGAATGAATTCTGGGGTCTTACGCGCCAATAGGGGGCGGCGTGTGTCGTGTCATTGCTCGTCTGTCTCCTATGACATATTTCTTTGGAGGCTTGAAGCTCTTCTAAACAAATATTATCGTCATCACTGGTGCTTTAGGGTTTTCATAACAACATTCAGCCAATACGCATAGTAGAGGCATGCTGTAGTCTCCTAAATTATCATTCTGCTCTCATATTGGACATTATACGTAAGTTGATGGGGTCAAAATGTTTCAAGCGAATAATTAAACTTTCTATAATTTCCGCTTGGAATAGCCCAGCCACATGAACCTTTTACGGAGAGTGAGTAACAAACTTATTGCTTTAAATGCTGAAAATATGCAATTTTATTGAACTCATTGTAGAGAAACATGGGTGAATTCGAGAAAGTTCATATTTGAAAAGCAGTAGCGCTAACAGAGCACTGGAGTCTCACAACAAACAGAGGGTACCAACAATGGCGCTGATCCTTTTTGTTTCATTCTGACAGACGAGGATGAAGCGAAAGGGATCAGCGCCTTTCTTGGGATCCTCTCATTGTTATGAGCCTCCCGTCCTCGGTTAGCGCTACTGCTTGTCAAATATGTACTTTTTAATATGAAAAAAAAATCCAATACTTTGGAACAGCAGCCATAATATTTGGAAGGCATTGTAAATTATGAAATCTCTTTTACATTTTCCAGAATGCCTTCCAGATGTCGCACTTCTCCATGTGAATGCCGTAGACATCTGTTATGTTGTCACCAGCGATGTAAACTGAGACCGGGTTGTCAGAAGTGTACTTCGGCCACTGGTACCCTGCCGGAAGTTGAGGGACCCTGAGGACAAGAGAAAAGGTGCCGTTGACAGCGTTGCATGATGTTTGCATGTCACTTGTAAAACAAGGGCGAAAATATTCCTAACGAAGAGGAAAATTGATGCTGCGTAAGGCTGGTTGCAATAAGCGAGCTTTATGCTAGGCAGTGCTGTTGCATTGAAAACAAAAATTATTTATTTTAGCCGGAGGTCGTCATACCTGCGACGTATCATTCAGTGTACGGAAGAAATTAATGCATTACAGCGCAACATATCTTAAAAGAGCACAAAACAGCAACTAGGTAAACAACAAAAGAAAAGAAAGATATAGCTAGCAAGCATTGCGTCCTATTTTATATGCGGATGAAGCATTTAATGATGAACCACGTTCACCCGCTATGAGTTTGTAGCTATGATGTGTATACTCGGTTCTTTTGATCTTGATAGTTTTGCTCCAGATGGGTTAACTTTTGTTGAGACACTACTATACTACCTACGAGAGAGGCTTAGCTATGAAAGCTACTAAAAAAAGAAATAGAAACTACAAAACGTTGACAGCACACTTTAAATCTGTCATTCGTTCATCTGAGTTCATTTATTTATATAAAATTTAGAGCCGTGCAGCTCTAAAGAAATCATGTAATTGTTTGCACTGAATTCGAGATGAAAAAAAAACAGCAATGTAACTCATTTGCGATAGCTAGACAGAACTTTGGCAATCTCGTTATATAAAACAGAGTAACAAAGTACCAACCAGAATTATATTGTCAAAATAAGAAGATTGGTCGGAGGTAACGATGGAACGGTCGGAGATATGACGCAGTGAAGCAGAAATGAAGGAATTAGTCTTTTACACTCGCCAGCAGGACATAGGAGACCAGGGCATTCGCTAACTCTTAAAATTTATAATAAAACTGCTCTGGAATGCCAGGTGGCATCAATACGTAGCATTGATCGAACAACCGCGTGTACATGTGCCACTTCATTGCAGGTGGCATGACAAGGCTTAGAAGAAAAATTATTGGCAGGATTGGTTTTCGAACTTTTGCTGGATAGTGTATATTGTGCAACTTCGTGTTGTTAAACACTTGCGAAATGCACCACGCTTCGTGCCTTCAACAGATTCATCTTGTCTATCCCGTGTTTTGTTGTTGACATGAGTGTTCTCCTTCAATAAGCGAACTTTTCATAAGGAAATGCGACTGCGCTAATGACAAGATGCTCTCTCTGTATCTGCCTTTTTTCTTATTTGAGATACTAGTGTTTGCGAAATAGTTTTTTGAGTTCAGCGTGCGGTAACTACTAATGAAACCTAGTGCAGATATACCGTCCACAAAAATAAAGCACACCACGGCTTTCCTTTGCTGTTTCCATGAACGTATGCAAATTACCTTTTGATACCAGTATAACATTCTATATTTGAGACGACTTGCCCATACCTAGTGCACTTCCTCTAAACTCTAGAACTTTTGAAAGCCCGTGGAATACTCGACGCACTTCTAATATCTAGGATATAGTTGCGGCTATTGCGTATATTCATCATTCATCACACACATAAGAACGAATGTGAATAGCCCCAGAAATGTTTCTTTAGCGAGGCAGTGTTGACAGCACAGAACTTTTAGCCGTTGCCAGTTCACTTACCCAGTGGTAGCGAAGGTTGACAAAGCTGTCATATCCACTCGAGACACGTGGGCATCTTGGGCCGTATAACTCTGTTGGTCAACAAGTGGCTCACCAAACATGTAGCTAACATCATAACTATGGGGTGTTCCCATCCACGAAGGAAGCGTCTTCTTGCGAGACAGATGACCAAACAGGTAGGTGTATACAGACTCGCTCCTGCTCGAGTAATCCTCAGCTGTGAAGTGCATGGGGCACACGAATACGGAGTCGGATAAGTAGTCTGCGTAAGCTCGCCTCAGCGCCACATTGTCAGGCGCCCCAGCCTTGTACACGTCCAACGGCTTGGAGAAGTCCGTCCTGAGCTAAGGGAAGACAGCTGTTCGAAGCAAGCGCTCCAATCGCTTTCAGGTCGAGGTGGCTAATATCGTTCGGAAGCGATCGCAGGGCTGTTGCCCCCTCATCAGCTGTGACTCCTATCAAAATGTCGGCGGCATTGAACAATCCCTGTTTCGCTGCGGCGCTCGGATCCACTGGAAGGAACTCATTGGGGAACGTAGGTAGGAAAGGAAAAAACTTGCGCTTGAATACGTAATTTGTGGCTCGTATGAGTTCAAAAGCATTTTTCGAGCGGAGACACTCAACAATAGATTCGGGGTCCGTGGTCAAGTTCTTGTGGTGGTCCGCACAGCCCACTGCTGCAGCGACAGCGTTTCCCTTGCTTATGCTGTCATTCGCCGTCTCAGTGAAGTCGCGGCCATGAAGAGTTCCGCTCATTAGACATGCCCTAATGAAGAGACCTTTGCTAATCGGCGAGATTACGTGTCCGTGGACACTCATACCACCAGCACTGTCGCCGAAGATGGTGACTTTTGAAGCGTCACCACCATATTGGTCAATATTGTCCCTGATCCACCTGAGTGCAATGTTTTGATCCAGGAGACCGACGTTGCCTGGTGCCTCAGTCGTCTGCGTGTCTAAGAAGCCCAAGAAACCGAGTCTATAGTTGAAGCTGACGACGACAAGACCTGTGCTTGCTGCTAGAACAACACCATTGTTTGCATCCTGGCCGGATGAACCATGCGTGAAGCCGCCACCGTGGATCCAAGCGAGTACCGGAACGACGCTTTGGGAACGCTCTGGGGGGCTCCATATATTGAGGTGCAGACAGTCTTCCGTGAGCGTGATGTTAGCAAAGGCTTTGGGATTAGAGATGACCTGCACATGTTTCAATGACAAAATAAGAACAAGTTATCAGATAGATGCTAACGAAGTACTAATAATACGACAAGTGACACTTTTGACGCCTGAAGATGAAGGTGTAGCTGCGGGTCTCCTATCGACATACAAATGAACGGAAAAAGTTTTTTTTCACAACCAATGCACCGGACTTGATGAGGTTTGTTTCATTAAAAAAGGTAAATTCTAGTGACTATAGAAAGCGGGCCTATATTCAGAAATATCCCTTGCAATAGTAGGGTTCGCAAGAGAAAATTGTAGCCGATCCTCATATTCAATATGTCACTAGTGGTGGCAGCCGGTAAGAGGTAAAACGTACCTACGAAATACCAACTGTGTGAATTAGCCGCCACATCTTTATCAGTAAGGTCGATCATGTTAAACATAACAAAATATTTGAAAAACTTGGACAAGACTTTAAGCTTACAACTCTGTTTGTCAGCCATGAAAAATAACTCTAAGAGTAATCTGTAAGCTACACGTATTATTACATGTAACACGGAGAAATTGACGTTATGTACATTGCTAGGAAATATACATGTAATGCGTCAGTATGCCTTTGTAAAACTGTGGCGAACATCCTATCCAATTAAAACTGTGTAATCGTATATAATATTCTATAGCGGATGCCGTTTACACAACAGCGTTATTTGTTCTTGGTACAATTTTACCGATTTGTAAAGTTGGCGCTTCTAGTGTTTTTTTCTAACATACCGCTATTCGGAAATTCCAGTAAGAAAACAACAGGTAGGCTGTATCCTCTTGTGCTTGCTGCAGACGGTGTATGGTCACTACCGGTGTATAGACGAGCAAACGGGAGATTTTATCACCATTTCGCATATCTGTAGGTCTTACCACTGCTGATGAACATCACTTTGAGTTCGATCAATTGTACTTACAACGGCACGGTGAGCTCTCTAAAACACAACCGCTCTTGCATGAAGGGATAATAGTACTGCCAAGCTACGGCTCTCTGAAAGTCGCGCATGGGGCTAAATTTAGCCGTGAGTGCGCCACGCGCGGCAACACACCGCCGCCAACTGCACACGTAGTTGTTTCGTGGCCAAGAAAAGGTTTCTATCGCGATAGCAATTATATGGATAATCCAGGCGCATCTCTGCTGGCGCCGTCGGCGCCGCAATAGTGTTCCTTATAAACTCCAACGGCGATAAAATCGTAGACGCGCGTGATATGCGGTATGTGCGAGAGAAAGCGCGCGAGGGTGTGCCGGTGATCCCGGCTCAATTGCGCGCACGCAAAGGAGGGTAGCGTGGAGGAAGTGCGCAGTCTTCTGTCGCTCGTGAGGCTGCGAGGGGGGGGGGGATGCGTAAGAAGGGGCGCTAAAAGGGCTTATTCTGCTCCCGGTGGCGCGGTAGCCTCGCGCGCTCGCCCGGCCCACCGTATCTTGATATTCAACTGCGAAGGGGACACAGTCCGACGCGCGTTGTGTTCTCGCTCACTTTTCGTTGTGTTCTCGCCCACATTTCGCTCACTACTGCTGCTGCGCTTCCACACTGCGGTGTTTTGACATCGAGTTGCCGCAGCCATCGAGTGAGATATGTTCGCGTTTGTTTGTGCGCGCGTGACACCATGATTGTTAATTTAGTTAGTATACCTATGTTTAAGTACTAAAAGGACCGACAAAACTAGTATGCTTACTTCGTATAGCTGGCCACTAATCTGCTGTGGAAGTCGATGCTTCGCCTTTAGGGCGAAAGTGCTTCTTTTTTCTCGGAAGAACAATATAGTTCTTCCGAGAAAGTATATAGTATAGTTGATTCCAAAGGTATTAGCGATAATTCTACTGCGTGTTTTACGTTCCGGGGACTTCAGCAAGCAAGCCCATATAACTGCATTTAAAGACGCTTCGTGCGAAACATTTCTGTTTATAAATCAAAATATGCTTGTTATATTCACAAAAAATTATGTATCTCAAGCTTCATTCAAACACATTTCATTCAAATCATTCTATGGCCTAACGCTAAGAAGATGCCTCCGTTTTGCTTTTATTTGAATGCGCGTCATCGTAGGTGGCCCCGACCTGAAGCTTCCTCTTAAAAGGCTACAATAGAGGAATGTAAGCAAGATTACAACCATGTGGGCGCATCGTGGTGAGAAAACAAGTTCCATAGCATTCCACAAACGCCTGACATCGAAGGCACCGGACCATTAGGAAAAGTGTAAGATTTAAAGATTAGGCAAGGACGCAGGCGTTGTTTACATTGTGCGGTGGCATTCCCGATCGTTATTCCTACGAGTGTTTCCGGCCAGAGTGCTATCTTTACAAATAGATTTCCTATTGCAATCGACCCCATCTCTTTCTACGTAACTAGTCTTGCAGGCGAGCTGCAGTGCGATATCTTGTATGTACTATTCATGTTGTAAGTTAAAAATAATGTGACCCTTCTCAATTTCACCACGACATCAGATAGCCAATGTGCCAGTTACACCGACTGCCGAACTAATAGCAGTAATAAAAGGGCGTTAAAAAGGTAGTTGACAGTACGTGTGCGACAAATTAGACGTGGTGAATCGTGCTGCTGTAATGTCACAAAATTTCGAAAGAGCGCGCAATAGTTCACGATAACTCTAATTTATTAAAGCAGGGCTTTGGAAATTTATTGGCACCATACACGCTACCGCTTAAGACATTCCTGTAAGTTCCCCTAACCAATCCTGATTTTGTATCTGCTTCTAACACGGAGAGACGTTTCCTGTACTTATGTAGAAGCACTTTTGATGAACGCGCCAAACAGGGCCGGATAGGAAGAACTCCCTCGTTTGAGGCTTGCTGTCTCATAAAACAAAACAGATTTCGTTGCTTTGCTTCGAGTTTTCTCGTTCACGTAGAACACTAATAAGTTTCAGTGGGCGAGTATTACGCATGACTACTGTAAAACAGCAGTATAAGTGCAAGGTACAAATAGTCCCGTTAGCACGATGTGCTATGTACAGTCACGTTTCAAAAGTTATAGGCCAAAGCGAGCGTTACTGCGCTGAGTTTGTGCTCTGTAGCTGCACTGTGTGCAGCTTGTTAGATCTGAACAGGTAGTTTAAATAGTGTAGTTTAAATAATAGGTAGATCTGAACAGGTAGTTAAATAGTGTAGTTTGAACAGGTAGTTTAAATAGTGTCCAGGTGACTGGACATTCTATTTCACCATCGGTAGCATCCGAATGCCAGTGTTACTTGAGGAACTCCGAGACCTGTCCCGAGGCCAATGTGATCGCGTGCGGTGTGAACTGAGAACTTTTAATCACTACTTGAACTACGTGCATGACGCACTACAGCTTAGTGTATCAGGTACAAGTGCTGCAGAAGTATATTAAACTTACTTTGAAAGCATCATATGACCTTGAGCGGGAACGCGCTCACGACCGATAGAATATGTGTAAGAGCAAAAGGCTCAATTGGGACGTAATACATCAATGAAAGTTACCGCATCGAAAAATAATACTGACTGGAAAATTGTGTACGACCCACTTTACAATATGACAAACATTTTGTTTTCAATTTCAAAAAGATCCTGATTGAATCTGCAAGCTCCCAGTCATTGGTATGAACTGCGAAAATGAAACTTTATGAACATGGCTACGGGGGAGCTTAGAAAAGCGATAATTATCTATGTATGAATACACTCTTTATGTTGGCTGTGGTTGGGAAGCTTGGACTCAAGATGTCTTACAGCAGCTGTACTGGTCATTTCGTTCATCTCCTGGCTGTGCTTTATTAAGGTAATTGGCATACATAGAGTCGTTAAATTGTTACTCTAAAATTTGAGTGCTCTAGATACAATTTGACATCTATGTAATCGGAAGCATTGACGCTTTAGTAGGGAATGGCATTTATGAATGAATGTTCTGAACTGCATGGGCGAGGATTTTGCGACGTGCTGCAAACTGATGTGGAGAGAAGCGTGTGCTGTCATTTGTTGTTGTGATACCTGGTGATCTAAATCTGCGTCATCGAGGTTCATTGAAGAGCTGTCGGATAGCGAGATACACATATCCAGTGGCCCCATGGGCAAATACGCAATGCCACACAACAAGTGGCTCCCAGTTTACATGTACCGCGTACAAGGCCCACATGTCTAGTGGCTCCTGGGGAACAAAGCCATGTTGGCGTAAGAGAGGTTGATTAAAAAGCAGCACATACCGAGTTTCACATACCAATGGTAGTGGCTCAAATTTTGGACGCCACTAATTTCGTGATCGACCCACATTTTTAGGCCGCATTATTGTCCACGTCTGCCTGAGAAAATGACGGGATAGTCGCCAGAGTGACGTTACTGAAAATTGAGTTCCACTCGCCGCAAATTCTTCGAATGTCAATTCAATTTGAATTCAATTTTGTTTAACAAATCATTGAAAAGTAGCATTCATGAATAATCTACTATTATGTCACGTTTCCCTCAAGCTTCTGAAGTTCAGCAGAGCCGTTATTGCTGCATTTACAGCTTCAGCAAGGAAGCCGTGCAAAATATTTGATTTGAAAATTCATACCTGAGGACACGCGGTCCTCTTGCTCCTGGCATCGAGTGTACCCTTCCAAGGTCCACCTGGTAGTGGCGGCTGGAAACGCAACGCACCTAAGGGTGGCTGTGCGTACGGTATCCCGCGGAACTCGTCCACTGCATGACCGAGCACTTCAAGCCTGTTGCCTCTGATTCGGCCGAGCCGGGTGTCTTTTACGATATCAGTGGCGAAGCAACACGACACCGTGGCCAAGAGCAGTAGGATAGGCGCCGCTGTCCTGACCATCCTTTCGGCAGCCTTGGTGAAGAAATCTGCAATAAACAATGGCAGTGCAGAGGTAAGTGCACTAGAATTCTATTGCACTTGTCAAGTGCACTAGAATGTAAGGCCCTGTGTAATCTAGTACAACGAATCGGAATTATACTGTTGCATGCGCAGGAAGCGGTGGATACTCGTACCAGACACCAAACAACATAAGCACGAGACTCCAAACGCTTTTATTCGAGGCGTAAAATGAATATATATTCACAAGAGCTAACAAAAAAGGCAGCTAAGCGTTATAGTGGCGCTGAAAAAAAAAGAGAAATATCCCACACATTAAGCCCAAATCAACGAGCGTTGATATCCGGCCAACAGCGAATAATTCAAATTTACGAGATAATTGACCCACCCCTTGCTAAGCCTGTTCTCACTACTGCGCAAGGAACTGCGTAAGGAGCGTGCGTGAAACTAATTAATTTTTTTTCACTGTGGTCCATGGAAATATTAGGCAGTGCTTAGTAGTTAAAAGAAATCATGTGCCCACAATACCACTCAAGCTGACCTGATGTGTGCTGTATCTAATAAACAATTTTTCATGATATTGTTACGTAGGAAGACGCAGACGACAAGCTATGTACAAATATATTTACAAGGAAAATACGCTGCGCTTGGCCAAGAGGCAACAGCCCGCGCTTGCTTCTAAATCGTCGTCGTCGTCTTCACACTGCTGGCCTTTCGTGATCGCACATATTGTGCCGTAGCACTACCCCCGGCTGCAAAAGCGCCGTCCCGGAGCGACTAAAGATCGGACTCGGAAGCAGTGTAGTAGGTCTTGAGCCTACTGACGTGTACGACATCACTAGATGCCACAGGAGAGGACGAGCTTGAGCCCACAGGAGCAATTTCGTAAGTCACAGGCGTCACCTGGCGCAGCACGCGGTAGGGCCCTGTGTATCGCGAAAGAAGCTTCTCGGAAAGTCCGACGTGACGAGAGGGCGACCACAGGAGCACGAGCGCACCAGGTGAAAACTGTACGTCACGATGGCGGGCGTTGTACTGACACTGCTGAGTGGTCTGTGAGGCCGTAAGTCGAGCACGGGCAAGCTGGCGTGCATGGTCGGCGAGGGCGATGGCGTCGCGCGCATACTCGCTTGTTGAGACCGCAGCAGGAGGAAGTGCCGTGTCTAGGGGCAAGGTAGGTTCGCGACCGTACAGTAGATAAAAGGGAGAAAATCCGGCGGTGTCGTGCCGGGAAGAATTGTACGCAAATGTTCGATTGTTCCGCCAGTACTCTCCGCCTTGACCTGCCTCTTCTGGATCCTGCTGAACCACACCCCTGTCGCCTCAGTTCCGCCGACTTCGTTCGCTTGCCACCTTCGGCACTGACCTACGTTGACCTAGTGTCATCCCCACCAGTCCCCGACGGTCACTACATCGCGGCTCCTATGCCAGACGTCCTCCTTACACACGGGATCACAGTACCCCATACAGTTTTATCTATTACGGCGAATTGCGTCTGCCTGCCAGTGGTCAACTTTGGCTTGACGACACAAGTGCTGCCACGTGGAATGTCTTTGGCCCAGCTTTGTTCATTCGAGGATCACTCAGTAGCATCCATTGCAGTAGACGACACTTCATCCGATACTCCTCTCCCATCGCAGTTGACAAATTGTACCATCGCTGACTTACGGAAAATGTTTGCCCCCGACGTGCCCTCCGAGCACGCTCGTGAACTCTACCGCGTTCTGTTTTACTACCACGATATTTTTGACTTTAACGATCGTCCTTTAGCCCAAACTACAGCTGTCAAACATCGCATTAATACCGGCGATGCCCCTCCTATTCATCGCCGCCCGTATCGAGTGTCACCAGCTGAGCGTCAAGTTATTCACGCGGAAGTTCGCAAAATGCTTGCCAAGAACATTATTAAACCGTCATGTAGTCCTTGGGCGTCACCGGTTGTGCTGGTAAAAAAGAAGGATGGCTCATGGCGCTTTTGCGTGGATTATCGGCACCTTAACAGGGTTACCAAAAAGGACGTGTATCCCCTACCTCGGATTGATGACGCCCTTGACTGCCTCCACGGTGCTCGCTATTCTCCTCTATTGACCTTCGCTCCGGCTATTGGCAGATTGCCGTGGACGATCTCGACCGCGAGAAGACTGCCTTTGTAACACCCGACGGTCTTTATCAATTCAAGGTGATGCCGTTCGGCCTATGTAACGCTCCTGCCACTTTTGAACGCATGATGGACTCCCTTCTTCACTGTTTCAAATGGTCCACGTGCTTGTGCTACTTGGACGACGTTATCGTATTCTCCCCAACGTTCGCTACGCACCTCGAGCGCCTCTCAGCAGTCCTGGACGTTTTTCGGCGAGCCGGTCTGCAACTCAACGCATCGAAGTGCCAATTCGGCCGTCGCCAGATTACCGTCCTTGGACATCTCGTTGACGCGAACGGAGTGCAACCGGACCCAGGCAAGATCCATGCTGTTACGCACTTCCCTGTTCCGAAGTGTGTCAAGGATGTGCGCAGCTTCATCGGCCTTTGTTCGTACTTCCGCCGTTTCGTGAGGAATTTCGCCGCCATAGCACGACCACTAACCGACCTTTTGAAAAAAGACGCTCCTTTCCAGTGGGGCGATAACGAGGCCTCTGCATTCTTTCATCTAATCGACATTCTCACAACGCCTCCCGTTCTGGCCCATTTCGATCCTTCTGCGCCTACCGAAGTCCGTACTGATGCCAGCGGTCACGGAATTGGAGCAGTACTGGCAAAACGCCAGCGTGGCCACGACCGTGTTATCGCTTACGCCAGCAGGCTCCTCTCACCCGCGGAGCGCAACTATTCCATCACTGAGCGTGAGTGTCTGGCCCTAGTTTGGGCGGTTGCGAAATTCCGCCCATACTTATATGGCCGATCCTTTTCCGTTGTCACAGACCACCACGCGCTTTGTTGGTTATGCTCATTGAAAGACCCTTCAGGAAGACTTGGTCGCTGGGCCTTACGCCTCCAAGAATATTCGTTCTCTGTCACCTACAAATCTGGCCGACTACACAAGGACGCTGACTGCCTGTCTCGCTACCCGGTAGACGAGCCTGACGACGGCGCCAGTACTACCGCCGACGGCATTTTCTCTGTGTCTGCCTTCGCTAACATCGCCGATGAGCAGTACCGAGACCTATCGCTGCGAGTACTCATCGAGCGTCTGCGCTCTACACCTACCGACGCATCCGTTCGCCGATATGTCCTCCAGGGCGGCATTCTGTACCGAAGGAGCTTCCTCCCTGATGGTCCTGATCTTCTTCTTGTCGTGCCAAAACATCTACGACAGACTGTGCTCTTTGAGATGCATGACGCACCCACTGCAGGACATCTTGGGGTAACCCGCACGTACGACCGCGTCCGCCGCCGCTTCTATTGGCCTGGTCTCGCTCGCTCCGTTCGACGCTACGTTGCTGCCTGTGATCCCTGCCAGCGTCGGAAGACACCTCAGGTGCTACCTGCCGGTCATCTCCAGCCGATCACCGTCCCTGTGGAACCGTTCTTTCGTGTTGGATTAGACCTGCTCGGTCCCTTTCCCACGTCATCCTCTGGGAACAAATGGGTAGCCGTCGCGACTGATTACGCCACCCGATACGCTATCACTCGGGCTCTCCCTACCAGCTGCGCCACTGACGTCGCGGACTTTCTCTTGCGTGACATTATCTTGCTTCATGGCGCCCCGCGACAGCTGCTTACTGACCGTGGTCGAAACTTCCTCTCGAAAGTTATCGCTGACATTGTGCATTCCTGCTCCATTCAACACAAACTGACTACTTCATACCATCCTCAAACCAATGGCCTGACAGAGCGGTTAAACCGTACTCTTACCGATATGCTGGCCAAGTACGTTTCCAAGGACCACCACGACTGGGACATTGCCCTTCCTTACGTAACAATATTGTTTGTTTTCACAATGTAGTTTCAACAGTGCACTACAAGCGCGACGTGACAATTGGCGCACGTCAGATCACCACTGCCTTTCTCATATAACATCTCACATCTGACGCAGAGGCCTTCTTTAGCACCGTGACCCTAGTGTACCGCCCTAGAAGAGTAAAGCGCTTGAATCGGCGAAAGCCGCATCAGGGACAGGAAGGACACTAGTTACGCCGATCATTTGAGGGCAGGAAATTGGGAAGGAGAGGCCGGTACCTTGGCACGAGCTGCTTTTTGCAGGCGCTGATAGTTCAAGGTCAAGCGACGTGCTGTGTTGTGGAGGCACGGCAAACGTAATGTGTAAAATAGTTGCAGTGCAGAACACTCAATTGCGAAACGTTCCTGTGGAACTTCATCCTTTCTTCGTGTTTCCTTCGTGTCACATGTCTATGAATGGTAAGTTAATGTTTAATGTTATGCTAGCGATAGAACTACAGACCTAAGGCCTCGTAATATCTAGTACATTGCTAGATATCTGAACGCTTCTTCCAGCGGGCGAAACTGTGAATTCATTTTGCCACAACGCGAGCATTCCTCTCTCAATTGGTCCGATTTAGGCATATTTTTCCACACGAAAACCTTCCGTGTGTGAATATTTTCTCTTCTAAAGCCTTGTCTACAGTCACAGCGCAACGAATTATGTCACTGTGCTCAAACATTTTTGTAAGTTGGCTCGCAGTTGCGTAGTATGCGGATTCGTATGGTAAGTACGAATTTGAGGGGCGAAGTTTCTGTTCTGATCACGTGTATATAGTGTAAGATGCCGTCAATGCAAAAAAAAAGCATGTGTTTAATATGACGTGAAAATAGCTCATATATCTTATTAGGAATGTGGTAGATGATAAGGAAGAATAGAATTTGAAATTTTTGAACCATAAATTTCATCATCTTCTTATAATACACGCCAAAAATGTGTTACAGATATGTACCAGCGTCCTCCAAGGAACTAAAGCATTATTACACCAGAAGAGCAAAATGAGTAATTTTCGTTAATGTCTCTGATAAGGTCGACAGGAAAATTTTCAAGCGTTCATAAGACCGTTCAGCACGCCACAGCGGCATCAGAGGTGCTTCAACGCTCCTTCAACGCCACTACGAATTCAATGTTCAATTTGTTTGGCTGTTTTTGTACCGCGATTGCAAGCTTTACCGCCAGCGTTTTATTTAGAGGATTTGAACTAGAAAAAGCAGTTGTTCTAGTCGCCAGTCATCATCTATATTTGGTTTACTTTCTTGTGACCAAAACGTGTGATGTATTCAGTTCTAACCAACTGTAATTTAATATTCCCGCAAATATGTCTGGCAGAGAGACATTGCTGCCCTTCCTTACACAATAAATGTACCAGAAACATTTGTACCATGCTCTTCCCTTGCCCACTTGTGTTAGTTTCAACAATATATGATTGCGAACATGTTGTCAACCGGTTGGTGTTAGCAGGCGATATTTAGTCAAGCCTCTCACCCTGGACCAACCCAGGATGATCGAAATACTGATGTGCTTGCATTACTGCATTGTCTGAAAAATTGGATGCCCCTCACAGTGAGTTGGGGGATACTTTAACCAGCTTAATGCAAATCAACATGAACTAGAGCAGAAAGTCTGGAACTTTACAACCAGGCTTGCTACTGTCGAATCACAAGTGCAGTAGTTGGACAGGGAACATGTCCTGGGACTCAATGATGCCATATCCAAAGCTGTTCATTCTGACTCAGTTGCAATACGTTCCCGGCTAGACGATCTAGAGGACCGCTCCCGTCGGGATAACCTGTTAACTTAATGTAGCCCGCATACTAGCTCTGGAAATTGGACAGAGCTTGAAAAACATGTTCACAAAGTTCTTTCAGACAAACTGGACGTATTTTCTCTGACAAAGGTATTCACAGTGTTCACAGAGTGGGCTCATACATATAAGAAAAATGCCGACCCATTATAGTTAAATTTGGCTCCTCCAAATGAAGAGACAAGATTATATTGCAGCGCACTGAGCTGAAGAAGTGTAAAGTATCATTTAGCGAAGACCTTTCTCGCGCCACGCGCCAGTCCCGTAAAAAGTTAGCTGAATTCGGTAAGGCTTCAGGAGAGAAGTATATCTTGCAGTCAAACTGAATGTACATTGAGAAAAAGTTCTAGGTCAATTGTTCTACCACCGATCATGTTTGTGAATTAGGTTTCGCCGACAGTTATCCCAGAGAGAGTGGAGACATGTCTGCTGTTTCGGCTTCTACGAATAATGTCACGAATGTTTCATTCACCGCTAGCAGGGCTTTGGTATGGCTACCTGCTCGCCCGGTCACTAATTCCTTTTATTTGAATGTGCGCAGCGTACATAACAAACGTGATGATCTGTCTTTAGCTATAGACCCGTGTCCAGCTGACATTGTCATCTTCACTGAATCTTAGTTGTCGTGCGATTATAGAGATTAAGAAATGTTTGAATGTTAAAGTGTTTGCAACTGTTTTCCTTGTGACCGTATCTCGCGTACTGGTGGCCGGTTGCAGATTACCGTACGTGATGGCTTGAGTTGTGTTTTTAGATATTGCTACACATTTGCGAATTGCGTGTACATGCGTCACTTTCAGATATCGTAATCTTATTTTTTTGCGTGTTCTATTGGTCACCTAGATCGCCCATGTCGTTTAGTTCCGGTTTACACGACACATTAAATGAGGCAGTTCTCCGATTCCCTTCAAGTCCACACTTCCCTCTTGGCCTTTTTAATTTCCCAGCAATACCGGCATGACTCTCCTACCACATCTGACGGCTCATCTGAGTGCTCTCTCTTCAATAAGCCTTGCCTGGATTTTAAATTTAAGCAACTTGTCCTTCAGCATACGCGATCTAGACACCATTCTGCTAACGTTCTTGACCTCCTTTTCACTACTACACCCAAGCTCCTCTTCTGCTTAAGATAGTTGCCTGGTTTATGTGAACATTGTCTGATTTGTTTCGAACTGCACGCTTCTGTTCCGGCCACCGAAACGCCAAAAGTTATCCGAGACTATAAACACGACTACTTTGAGTCTACAAACCCGAGACTAATGGTTTTTACCGCTCACTTCAGTCTAAGTTTCCACATTCGCAATGTTGATGAAAATTCGACCTTAATCAATGAAAATGTGGATCTATTTATTTGAGCAATTCATCCTCCAGAAACGCATTATATCCCACTCTCGTGCTCTCTTGTTAACGCGCGCCTACAGCGCCTGCTGAACAAACAGAAAAGACTATTATGGCGGGCCAAGGCAACACAAACGACCGAACGCCGCCGCCAACACGGAGTATAAAGCAAATTTCCTTTGAAGCAAAAAGAGATTTCTATCAAACGCGCTCCAGTTCCTTCTTAGAGATAACCCGACGAAGTTTTCGAATGTAGTCGGTAGGAATAAGCCGAATACAATAGGTCTCTATGATGATAATGACGCTCCAATGCACTGGAGTGACAGCTGCAAAGTATTTCATGAATATTTTGTTGTGTGTTTTTCCTCTACCTTGCCGATTGCACCCCGTCATCTAACTACATCTGACTTCCTATCCATAGATTCAATAATCATTGATTCCATTGGTGTGACATGTTTAATTGAAAGGAAGATTTCATCTAGTTCAGGTATCGACAGCATAACAATGAAGTTCTTAAAAAGGACGTCTACCTGCTTATCATTGATTCTTCATGAAATTTTTGCACAGCCATTAGAGAGCTTTTCCATCCCTTATGAACGGAAGGCGGGGAGGTGGTTCCATAACATAAATCAGGTAGTACCGATTCAATACTTACCTATCGGCCCATTTCACTAACCAGTGTTCTCTGTAACTTTCTTCAGCACACATTTTATTCTGATCCTGTTAGCTTCCTCGAATTCAATAATTTTTTCAATTCATGTCAACGTGGCTTTTTGTTCTTGTGGAACAACTTCTATCTTTCACTAATGATTTATTTCGCATTATTGATGCTAACGTTCTTGTGGACTGAATTTTCTTTGATTTTGCTAAGGAGTTTGACATTGCTTCTTATGATCTACTACAAGTTAAACACGGTGCTGTCAATATGGACGATCAGGTATTAGGCTGGATTAAATGTTTTCTTTCCAACCATAGCCAATATGTCTCAGTTATTGATTGTGACCCACCTTTTCTTTCCGTAGCCTTTGGAGTGCCTCCAAGTCCCGTGTTAGATCTTCCCTTCTAACTAATTTACATGAATATTCTTCCTATCAACGCTATCTCCCATATAAAACACCTCGCAGATAACTTTGTGCAATATCGTTTAATTTCTCATACCTGTGATGAAGAATGTTTGCAATCGGACTGGAATGCAATTTCGTCATGGTGCAGCGACTGGCTCCTGACACTTAGCAGCGCCATCTGCAAACACCTCCATATTTCTAGCCGCCTTCATGATACCACCCCTCGCTATCTTCTTAATACCACTCCCTTATCACCTACATCATCGAACACATATCTGGGTGTTCACATAATAGACAATCTGTTCTGGAAAATGCATGTGAACTACAAATCCAACCAGGCGAATCGCACGCTCGTATTCTTATGGCGCCGTTTCATAGCTGCTAACCGTTAAGCTTCACCTGTATAGGACGTTAATAAGACCTAAACTATAATATGAATGATCCATTTGGGTTCCTAATCAGACAACGTTAATCAATAGTTGAGAGTCTGTCCAAAAACCGCGCTGCCCGTTTTATTGCTCAAGATTATTCCCGAATAGCAAACATATCTGGAATGAAATCAGCCCTTGGTTTTTCGGTTCCTTCTCTGCGCCATAAATACTTTAGTTCATAGAATTTATTATACTAACGCTATACTCAACATAAGTTACTCCTTCTCCGTCTTCTACATCTTCACGAACTGACCACAACTTCAAGGCAGGCGTACCTCATTGCTGAACAAGCATTGGAATGCGTTCATTCCTCGAACTGGAAATGGCAAGACGCACGTCCCTGCCTTCGTCGTTAACATCACCAAAGTAAAAAAAAAAAATTGAAAATCGCGGCCGATTTTGTATGCACCTCCTCTTTGTAATGCCAATAGCCCTGGGAGTGTTCAAAATAAATAAATAAATAAATCCACATAAACTTCACTTACATTCACCGCGATTGAAGACTGAAGGAGGTGCGACTTGCGAAGCGACTCAAAAGAACTCAATGTAAAGAGTGACGGGACAATAGAGGCGTAGCTTCTTTGTGCCACTCATGGAGCACACATCGAGTTAGATTACGGCTTGTCCTTCCGATTGCAGTAGGGCTTATCCGATTAGCAGAAAACGCTCTGTTCTAGTGCAGTCATTGCTGCTTCACCCTATTGTTTTGGATGACAGCGATAAGAGTGGAGTTTCGCTATCACGTACGTTGAGGAGTCAGTGATGACATGGGAATGTCTGTCCTGAGATATCTAGCCTATTTTTCTCTGTAGATTTTTCAGACATGAACCTGCCATGGCGTATAATAATTCCTCTATAAGCAATGCTTCTGTGTGTTATCGCCAAGCCTACAAACACCCACTCGCACGATTTACCGAAGGTCAATGTCAGTAAATGTGCATTTGCCGCATACGCATGCTTGTTGGCGGCAGCCAGCGTCGATAGCTACGAGAACAAGTCAGGGTAAAGTGCGTAATGATACAGCGTGAAGAAAAAGAAAACTTTACAACCGCCTCTACGGGGATTCGGACCCATGCCTTGAAGGAGCGTGCCAGAGGAAGTCGAGCGCGGCTTGCCACTCGACCATCGCACAACATTTTTTTCTTTATTACATGAAAATCAGACGCAAACGTCTGCAAAGCTCTAAACTAAAAGGAGCAAGTTCACGCGACCAAATACGTGCATCAAATAAAAAAAATACTATCGTGATTCCTCTTGTGTCCCGGACATACTACGCTGTTGCAGTCCACACAGACCAGAGCAGTGGTTTCTATACATTCATTTCGGAGGACAGAAACAGCAAAACTATAAGGAAAGAAGATCACATTATGTGCCGTCACATGGAAAATGGTATTTGCTATATGGAGGTATGTATGCTTGAATATTTTTGTTGTCAGAACCACGAAAAATAGCGGAAAAGCAGTGAAGGAGGTGTACACTACAATGGCAACGACAAGCCTCAAACATTGCAGATACAAACAACAGAGAATGCGCCGAAAATGAGTTAGGTGGTGGAAAAGAATGTCGAAAGCATAGCAGCTCACACAAGCCGATATTGCAGCACTGTTTCTCTCGTTGCATCAGTGGTAGTAGAAGGTACGGCATCATAGTTCAATAATTTCCTGGCTCGACCATCAAAACGAGTCATACAGCATTCAAAGCACGATGTTTCTAAAAAAAATCAACTACGTCTTTCCTCACCTGCGTCCTAAATAATGATACACAGAAAGACTACATTTAACATTGTTGATGTAGGCTTGAAATTTGAAGGTGGTGCCATTTGTTCGACTGCAGCTGTTTCTTGATTTTCATATTTTTACTTTAAATACGTATCTATAGCGCCACACCATACTCCCGCACCTCACCTCTCCGCACAAATAGCCTATAACCGCTAGGTTCTAGTCTTGTTGCCAAAAAGCTGGCAAGCGAAATTCACAGGGGGATGTTCACTCCCAGGAACGTCTGTACTCAAAGTACTTCCGTTCATAGCCGAAGGGACTGCTGAAGTCTGTTGTTTACTTTATTCTACGTATCATTAGCTTACATGTCAACACGCTATTTGGTGACATTTTAGTACTACGTTGGCCGCTGCACAAATAGCGCACTTGGTGGATGAATATCATGAGCAGAAACCATCGGCGAAGATTAACATTCAGGGTGGATGGCCTGAAAGAACGAACCAAGAAGCGAAACGAAATGAAGTGATGGGAAGAATGGGAGAGAAAAAACGGGAGAGAGAAAGAGAGAACGAAACTTTTTCTTGCAGAGTCCAAGCACCAATCATCGAGCGACCATCGGTACACTACCAAACATGGAAACATCTATACTAGCTAAAGGTAGTTATTTGTTTACTTTAGAATGAATTGTTTTAATTACCTACTTTGTTGGTGTTCGTCGTCGGCTGTCACCCAGTGGATTTGCAACATGAAGGAACTCATAAATGCGCCTTGATCACGCGAAACACATTTACGGGGCGCGCTAGTGGCTCAACGACATCATCACACGTCATTGAGAGGTGCGTGAAAATTGGCGTGAGCTTTAAAGTGTCTGAAAATTGGGAGTGGGCCACAGCCACATAGTCGAGAAAAAGCGCGGTCGCCCGCTTTTTCACTGACTTGTTTATAGTCATTTGTTCGTTCGTTTAGTTGCTTCGCCGTTCGTTTACACATTCGCACACTCATTCACCCAACTATTATTTCATACGGTCACTATGTGTGAGGCGCACTTGCTGTAGGGCACTTGGGCGGGTGCATTTCATTACGCAATCGGACAACAAATTTAGTAAAGTGGAAAGTTGGGCTAGTTGGTGAGTAATCATCATACTTTGCTGGTGAAGCAGCGAGTTGACATGGACACAATGAAGACACACAAGAGGGCAGTGTGAGCAAGAAGGCAGCGAGTGTCGTCTTTTCTTGTGTGTCTTCACTGTGTCCGTGTCAGTGCGCTGCTTCACGGGCAAGGTATGATGATCAGACAACAAATGTTCCCCTAATTATGATAAACTACATCGTTTCACTTAGCGCAATTTTGGCTGTGTCGCAGCGCGAAAATTCATCGCGCGGTCATCACTTCATTAAAGTCATATCTCGCCGACCTTATTTAGAAGAGACCGCAGCGGTACTGAGTCCATTCATTTTAATGCAACTTGGTTCGCGACAAGTACGTGACTGCATCAATGGACGGGCTAACGCACGATGAAATGTTATTCATGATAAGTCACTAACCTCAAAAATGATTTGCTCAACTTAAGCTCAACATATTCTTGTTTTAGACTGAGTGAAGCGCTGATATCGCGTTCCGGCTTCGCGAATGCAGGCTAGAAAACTGATTTACTTTTCTATGTACGCAGAGTCCAGGCTCGATGATCAGCCGCGAGTGGTTTAGTCGGCTTTGAGGCACACGGAAGATAATAGCACTAGCGCCACCCTTTCAGCTTTTGGGCGTGCCGAGAAGATTGGCAAGCACGTACGTTGGCGTTCCTGTAACTTGTTATACTCAAACAAACCTTCAGAGCAGCATTCGATCGTGCCCTCTGAGAGCCTTCGTGCGCCATAGCTGATACGCGCCGCGTATTCAAATGGTAAGGACGGCGCGGAATATGTAGGGTACTGAGGGCTTGCTGGAGGCTAGGATTTTGGCATTCGATCGTAAACCTGTAATTCAGAACCATTCGCAGCAAGATCTTGCGACACGGGCTTGACAAATGTTGAACACCTAATAGTAACGTACGCGATACATTCGGAGACTTCATGGTATGGCGTTAGCGCTCGTTTAGTTACTTCAAGCTATAGTTGTCGAAAAAGGAAAAAAAAACTGTGGTCACAGAATCTCTATAACCCTCCGTATAGACATTCTATGCTGCACACGACGCTACTTGGAGCTAAAATGACAACGCGAACGCTTAAAGCGCAGCGCCTTGGCATGCATGCATTCAATCTGCGAAAGGCCGTCAGCTGCGCTCAAGTGTTCTGGCGGCGCCACGGTAGAGGAGGGAACCTGAAAATGAGGGGAAACGAGGAGTGAAGATGGAGGAGGAGAGAGACACTCCTTCACTAACGTTCATTTGTTGTAACGATAGTGGCTCAATCTAGCGCGGCAAGGAAGGAAAGTGGGGAGGAAGCGTGCCGTGTTCCGTCGGCGCAAGGCACCGGAGGGAAAGTGGGCAGGGTCGGCGTACTACTGCGGTGGCAGCTGCGTATGTCGTGGTTGTACAGGTCCTATCTAGAAAGCTATCTGCGATCGGGACATAGTGCTCCAAGGGCTGATTGGTTCGTGTGCGCTGCGTTTTCGCAGCTTAGTTCGTGGTGAAGCTAGAGGCAGCACAGTGGTCAGGTCGCTCGCTGCTGCGGAGCTTTCTCATTAAAGTGTTTTCACAGCGAATTTCTGCGGTCATTGAGTGAGATGGGTTCATGTTAGCTAGTCCGTGCACGGCCTCATTATATAGGTAATAGCAATTTAGTCAGTAAGTGAATGTTTACAAATTGATACGGCCGATAAAACTGCTATCATTGCTTCTATAGCTGTCTATTGGCTTCAAAATGAATAATTCGCCTTCGGGCGAAACTGCAGGTTTTTTATGTACAGCTTTGACTGAGAGAGCTCTAACATTTGTGAATTATCAGCTCTGAGCATTTCTTATTACGGAAGAGCATAGACGTTCCTTGAAAATGACAAATTTTGAGCGATACGTTGCGCATTTATTTTTAACGTTGTCGGCTATTCAATAAACTAGGATTCCCGAAAAGAATATACAATCATTTGAAGAGGGGTGAACACGAAGGTGAGGTATCGTAGGCACCACACATCGGCTCTATGTTCTTCACATGATTTCGCAGCGCAAATCTACAAAGACTACCCACAATTTACCACCATTCCACTCAGTTCCTCATCCCAAATCTGTGGATATTCCATTCAGAAGCGGTGGGCCATGTTTGGGGATTTTACGGCCGAATACCACGCCAAAATGGTGGGTGGCTAAGCCTACCGGCAGTTCTATTCCCACTGTTATTTCGGCCTGCCTCGGCGGCCGAGCGTGATTCAGGCCTCGGCTTTCGTGAACCTAGGTGGTGATATTATGTCAAGCATGGATATTGCTGAGAGAAGCGATGACGAGATTCGACAAGTGATTGAGGACAATAACGCCTGGAAAGTCGTTAGATATAAAAGACGGGCCAAAGAAGACGCGATAGCTGTTAGCGCTAGCCCTAACCAATTTTCCCAGGTGAACGGAGCCAAGGTCATCTCGCAAGTTAACAAGGCCACCAAGGCCCCTAAACTACCTATGAGAGATCCCAAAATTGTTATCAGACCATGAAGAGGGCTGTAGCTGTCCCAGCTAAGCCTACTACAACTAGGACAAGCCATCTACGAAGTGGCCGGGATTATGAACGTGAGACGGATACCATATGCCGCAACAGCATCCGGAACATTGCAATTGTCAGTACTCCGAATGAGAACCGTGCGGATAAGTATCGGTGCATCAAAGCTATTAAGTTCAAAGGCAAGGAATATGAAGTTAGAGCCTACGAAATGGCACCGGACGTTACAGCTAAAGGAGTCATCCGAGGTATGCCTGTCCAAGTTTCCACTAGAGACATGACTGCAGCCATTGTTACAACCAGAAATGGGACGGCAATCGCAGCCAAACGACTGGGAAACACCGCAACTGTGACCATTTTATTCGACGGTTACAATGTTCCCACGTACGTGAGTAATCAGGGAGTGCTATCGAGGTGCTCGTTATACAGGAAACAAGTGCACTTTTGCAAACATGCAACGGACTCGGACATAGGAGAAAGACGTGTGCTCGAAATCTCAGGATAAGCTATGTGCGGGATGCGGCAAGTGCAACCCGGATCAAGATCACTCGTGTCAGCCCAAGTGCCAGCTGTGGCTATACAAGCCAAGTTCAAGAAACCCTAAATAGTCAAGCAACGACAATGGCTTCGCCAAGAGAAAGCAACTAAACCACAGGAAGAACAGCAGTAGTAGTGCCGCTGCGCAGACGGACCTACCGAGTCAGGCAGATCCAGGTCCAGAGGCATAGCAATGCCCAAAACCAGATCCTGATCCAGGTTCCAGGCGAGATCCAGGTCACAGTCCATGGAAAGACAAGCACACTTGACTACGATGCCTATGGTGAGCTGGTCCGATGCGTTCAAAGGGCCACTGCCGTAAGACATCGGAGGTGACTGTACAGAATCCTACTAATGCTAACAAAATAGCTGAAATGAGGAAAACAATGCGCACTTGAGGGAATAATTGCACAGTTAACCAAGGAGATTAAGGAGCTTAAAAACGGCAAAAATCAGACAAATGAACAAACGTGATTCCCAAGCCCTGGGAGAATAGAGGTAATTCAAGAAAATAGAAGAGGATAGTGCTCCACCTCCAACGAAAAGAAAGGTGACCAAGGACGCAGCTAAGGCTCCAGCTATGAACTGAAATCAGACTATATCCGACCTGCGAAAGCGGCTAAGGAACAAGCAGAAGCTACCTGCAATATTTCGGTGGCAGTCTCTACGATCTTTACCTGGCTACGCGAAATGGAGGCCAGTATGGCCGGCAATGATGGCTGGATAACAGAACTTTACCAGATAATCCAATCGCATCAGTTCAACAGCACTGCTGTGATCAGTTCGGCAGGGTTTCTACAATATTTACAAGTAGTTGCGAATTCCAGGCCTTCTAACATTGCTTGAAGAGCGCCATCCTTCCTTCCACTACCTTCCACGGTAACCACACTGGGATATGAGAAAGCGTGAGAAAAAAATGGCTGTGGCTTAGCTAAGGTTAAGCCCAGGATGCGAAGCATACTAGCCTTTATTTTAACGCGACAGCGTTAAGGAGCTCGTGTCGCAGAGAAGCCGGTGTCGTCGGCGTCGGCTCAGGCGTGCGGCGCTTGCCCAGGCGCACATTTCGTTGTCGCGCCGAACGCTGCGTTGCTCGACGCTCACCGCATCCGATGCGGGGCGCGTAGTCGCTGCGCCGTAGCAAAGCCACCTAGAAACAGTCTCTGCAGCACGCCGCAACCTTCGCTTCTCATTCCAACGAGCAGCTCTGTCTCCAGGAGACATCTCACCTCGCAAGTGTCTAGCAGAGGCAAGCGCAGCTGCATATATACCGCCGCGACGCTGCGAGCGATGGCGCGAGTTGGAGCCCTGTTTCTCCTCTGTCGTGACGTCACGGTGTCACGTGTTATTGAAGGCGACACCGCCGCGCCTGAGGAGCTGGGTTGAGCTCTAGTAATATGCTTCGCATAAAAGACATATGGTAGTGGAATTGCAGGAGCTACGAAGCCAAAAAGGTGGTCATGCAACTAGGAAACACATGGAATAGCGAAACAGCGGGGATATCAAGCTATCGTGTCACTGAACGGCAATAATATACCCTTAACTACGCTAGGAAAGAAAGGACTCGGGGTTATTGATCACTACACCCAAATCTCGAATATTGAGCACGTGCTTATGGAGCTCCTCCCCAGATGGAGGACATCCTGAACTATATTTATTTTAAACATATATATTATTCTAACCCTCAAAAGGCAGCGCTTCATTACTCTCTTTAGCAAGATTGTGGTGATGGTAGGTACTAGTCCTCTAATCTTAGGGGGAAATTTCAATGTCCCACTCACTGTCTGAGCGTATGGTTATTCGGAAGTGCAGTGAAAATGCTGTGGCGAGACATTCAAGACGCAGAGTCAACGCTCGTAAATGAGCCCGACTCCCCTGCACGTATAGGGACCCGGCTCAACACAGATACCTCACCGGATCTTGCAATCGTAAACAAAGTCACAAAGGTCAAATGGAGAAATACTTGCGAAGACCTTGGCAGCAATCATAGGATTATCGAAATCAAGATCGAAGAAGCCACAGATGCTGAATATAATAGATCCCTCATATGGATCAACTGGGATAAGTTCTGCAAAAGAAATGTAGACAGGAAGCAAGAGCCGATTGAAAACACAGAACAATGGAGTAGAGACATCAAACACGTAAGCGTAGCGACTTACACTATCATGCCGGAGAAACCGGTAGAGAAAATAGATAGTCATCTCGCACATATGTGTGAGGTGCAACAATCGTTAGTATGTAGATTTCGTTAGCAAAAGTACAATAGGAGTCTACGTAAGCGAATAACTTAGTTAAACAAAAAGATTGAAAAGCATAGCAAGCAGTTATGCAAGTAACAATGGCATGAGCCCTGCAATGCAATGGATGGACAAATTTTTGCGGGCCAGACGTGCCTATTTTCAAATACCTGCTAAATCTAGAAAATCCAAGCATAGATCAAAAACATAATTTGTGAAAGCTTCTGCACGCACACAAAGGGAAAGAAGACGAAGTCATCGCTGAGGCAAGCGCCACATGCCTCCCCCCCAACCCAGTCATCGAGCCTGGGCGGTATGAGGGAAACCCTAACGAGCCATTGGATAAGGACTTCATTACATAAGAGATTAGAGCAGTGCTGCAAAAACTCAGTACGAAATCTGCCCTGGGGCCAGACGGGATTTATAACAAGATGCTAAGAAACTTGGATGACCAGGCTATAGAGAATATCGCGAAATACATAAACGAATGCTGGGCCAAGGGCTTTATACCACAACAGTAGTAAGATCCCCAGTTTATATTTTTTCCCAAACCTGGCAAACCAATCATTATAGCAAATCTACGGCTGATATCTCTCACCTCTTGCACAGGAAAGCTTGTGGAGCATCCATTCTTAATCAGAGTGAACAATTACCTGAGTGAAGACTAAATATATCTAAATACTATGGCTGTCGCGCTGGACTCTCTATTCAGAACTTTATGGTGAAAATCAAGCAGCAAGCACTAGACAGTAAAGCGAGGTCCACCAGCGCTATATAACGATTGGATCTCAAGAGAGCATTTCACAAAGCAGCACATTCGGCCATACTGAGTAAGGTCAGTAACACAAATCTAGGAGAAAGGGCGTACAATTACGTCAGGGACTTCCTAACGAATCTGAAGGCTACCATCGGCATGGGGAAGCTCAAGTCTGAGGTGAGGGACATGGACAGTTTGGGTGCGCCTCAGGGCTCCGTGGTGTCGCCTATGCTCTTTCACCTCATGATGAGAGGATCGTCGGAAAAGATCGAGGACATCGTAGAGATCAAACACTCCTTATACGCGGATGATATCAGCGTACGGATCTCGCAAGGCAGTGATGGAGACAGAGAACGTAAATTACACGAAGCGGTACATAAAATGGAGGAGTAGCTTACATAGAAATCATATGCTCCCCAGAGAAATCAGAGCTTGTCCTTTATAGACCCACTCTCAAGGGCAGGCCACCCAAGGGATGCATGAAGGAGAGAGTATGAGGCGGTACAGTTTCGCGCGAAGAATGGCGATGCCATCCCTATAGTTAAACAAATTTTTGTGCTGGGTCTCAACATTGTGTCGAAGGGAACTGACGGCGAATCTCCTAGAAAGTATGCTAAGAAGGTCACTAACGCCATTAGGCTGATCGGGAGAATCACAAACAAGTATCAGGGAATAAAGGGGGCTAGCATTTTAGGCTCACTTACTATTTGGCTGTTATAGGCCACATCATTTACAGAGTCACGTACCTTAACTGGTACAAGGCAGAAAAGGACAATGTAAACACACTCATATGTGAAGCTTTTAAGCAGGCCATAGGCTTGCCCGAATACACCATTACTGAGAGATTATTGCAGCTGGGCATGCATAACACCTTAGATGAATTGATTGAGCTCAGAATATAGCTCAGGTGGAAAGATTAGCTGGTACCAGCACTGGGAGAAGTATACTCGAAAATTAAGAATAAACTACCACAACCAGCGAGAACCCAAGATTACATTAGCCAGAGAGATCAGGAGCAGTATTCAAATTTAAAATTTACCCCAAGATATGCACCCGGAATTCAATCAGGGCAGGAGAACGAGCTGAGCTAAAGCTCTACTGAAACGCTATGACACTGACAAGGAAGCACTATTTGTAGACTCCGCCGAATATCCAAATCGCCAAGCTTTAGAGCAGTAGCAATTATTACAAAGGAAAGAAAGCGTACGCAGGTGTTCGATCAAAACCAGGTTATTTGAGATTACGGATGAGGTTGTCATCCCTGTGGCTATCACTTCACCCAAATATAGATACATTATTAGCGACTCTCGATCGGCTATACGACATCGCTCCAGAGACGGATGTGAATTGAGTCCGCAAGAATTCTAAAGAGTAAAGCCGAACTCACATCATCAGAGCAATTTCACCGCAAGGAAATCATCTGGTTCCCAGCCCATACAGGCCACATTCTGCGAAGGCTACTTTCAGAGTGCGCCTGTTGCAATAAATCATTTGCATTTGCTCTCACTCTAAGTCTCCTCTCGTAAGCAAGCTTCTAGGGCCGGCTTTTTAAGTAGTTATCTACATTAAAGAACAAGAATAAAATTATTTTATTTTGTTACTGCATGACAACAGCAAGTAGATTTATTTTCATGCAAAGAAAGTCGGCGTGGTAATGGATCAAGCTATAAGAAATTTTCACATCTTACGCACATTGCCTCCATATGATAAGTGCTCGAGATGTGGTCTCAAGTGTATCAGAATTTTCTTGCATTTTTGAATGCGTAAAGCTTTCCTCAACTTTTTTATAGAGAATCAAACAAAGCAAAAAAAAATGTCTCAGGAACTACTCTGCGAGTTGTCTATGCGTAAGCGCTGTGCCCATTCTCATCTCCATGTAGCCCGGGGTCATTATCAACTTTATGAAACTTGGTCCATCCAGTATAAAGCTTATCAAGCCTTATCATAGCTTTCAAACTTGTCGGACTAGACAGACCCCCCTCAACCCTTATCCGTGATTATCAACCTTATCAGGCTCGATCCAACCCTTATCTGTTCTTGTAAACCTTATCGCACTTGATCCGAACCTATAAGTGCTTATTACTTCGATCAGAAATGATGCGAGAACTGCAGACCCTCATCGCTCTTTAAGACCCCATCCATCCGCATCAAACAACTGCCAGCCGTGATTAAACCCATATAACCTATCACTCACTATCATCACTCATATAGTAATTGACTAGTTACCTATCTGTGTTGTGCGATGTGAAACACATGGCCCATTACAGATCGGTGATATTTTGATCAGTGAAGAAATGCCCCAATGGAACGCGCAACCCACGACCACGGAAACGCGACCGGGACGTGGAGTGTTTCACGTTAAATTCTCGCAAAGTAGCAATTTTCCTGATGCCCACGATAGACCATGTCGGCTCTGCCTGTAGTTATAACGACAGCTTTTATTCCACCATCACCAAACCTTCCGGCAACGCCTTCATTAAACAATGTGTTATGCATTATTTGCTTCATAGTGATTTGTCTTACGTGACGCACTGGTTTCCTCGTTGGGTAGGCATAGATTTAAAAAGGTACACAGGGGGAATTGACACAATGAATTGCATATTTGAAGAAATCGTCCTCTAATATTAAACGGCGCTCAACATTTTCCAGTAGGACTTCCAAACGTTGCACTTCTCCATGTGAAATCCAGAGATATCTGTTAGGTTGTTAGCAGAAATGTAAACTGAGACCGGGTTGTCGGCAGTGTACTTGGGCCACGGGTACTCTCCTGGAAGCTGGGGCACCCTGAAGGCAATAAAGAGTAATACATGGCAGTGAGATCTCGACATGTTATCGACTGTGTAATAGCTCCAAAACTGGCTTTCTGATAGATATATAACGCGAGCCTAACCAATGTCTAAGCTTAGGCTACATTTGTAGGACTCGAGGCCAAATCTCCGGTCCGCGGAAAAAAAAACTTGAGGTGGCATTATAGTGGCCCATTCGAAATGAAAAAGAATATCTTAAGGTAAGTGTGAAGCGCTTTTCTTGTATATTGTGGTGCACATGATATATATACGACAAAACCAGACCAACAGAAGGACATCTTTCCGTAAATGCAGAAGAGATCTAATTTCATGTGTTCTCGTTTTTCATTTTTGTGATGTAAGTCTATGAGAATTTACTTACTTTGATAGCCCCGTGCTACTATCTATATAGTATAATACCTGGTTTTCCTTATAAAGTGTGCAGTGTAAAAAAATAACTTGAAGCACAATTTAAAGCGTGCGTTTTGAACGCTACCAACTGCTCTACACTTGAAGCCATAAAATTAAGATAGAACTGCTACACTGTTTCTGGTAGTTAAACTAATTCATGACAGTCCCGTTGCCTGATATGTTTCAGTGAGGTACGGTTCCGCACTCAATCATCTAAAATAAAACATCCTGGCAGTTTACTTTTGCTTACCATTGATGCTGTAAGAGTGCATTGAGCACGAAGAAGGAAAACAGTTTCAAATTGTTCTACGTTCAGCAAAATACTAGGTTGAGCAATAGAATGGTTTCCACCAATGATTGTCCGTCCTCTGTTCTGAACTGAATATTTCTTCATGAATACCCCGTAGCATGACACTGCTAGGTTATAAGTGGTTTTGTGACACGCCAAAGTTACTGCTTTAGTTGTCGAGAATTGCACACTCTATGAGTTCACGAGTTATCTACACAGTCCAGAAAAATAGAAACCATGTGTCTTTTCTTTAGTTCGTACATTCTGGCAAAAGTTACCCGTGAGTCTACATTTTTGTTGCCTACGCTCTTCTGAAATTCTGTATATTTCCCTGCATTTCTACGGTCTTCTTGGTAAATAGGCTACATGTACGTATAGATATTTCAACACTGAAATACGGGTAACGCCCCACAAATTTTGTTATTGAAAAAGCTGTGGTTTGGGTTTAGCGCAATTCCTTTACCTTACCCAGTCGAAGCGAAAGTCGACAAAGCCGTCATCACCACTTCAGACACTTCGGCATCTTCCGAATTGAAAAATTCTTGGTCCTCAAGGGGTCCCCCGAATACGTAGCTGACATCAAAGCCGTGAGGTGTCCCCATCCACGCGGTAAGCGCCTTCTTCTTAGACAAATGACCAAAGACGTAGGAGTACACTGAGTGTTCCTTGTTAGAATGTCCCTCAGCGGTGATGTGCATTGCGCAAACGAATGTCAAGTCCGATAGGTAGTCCACGTAGGCGCGCCTCAAGGATCTCTCGTCATGAGTGTCGGCTGTGTATACATCCAGCGGCCTGGAAAAGTTTGTCTTAAGCCACACGTAGATGCACTCACGCAGAGTATCTTCAAATTCCTTTCCGACGACGTCATGCAGATTGTCTGCAAGAATATCGTTCCTCATAGTTAACATTAGCGCTAGTGCGCCCTCGTCCGCGGTGACTCCAACCATGAGGTCTGCTGCATTGAAAAGTCCTTGATCGACCGCGGTGCTGGGCTCCACAGGGAGGAATTCGTTAGGATAAGTTGGCAGGAAGGGGAATAACTTGGGCTCGAATATTTCACTTGAAACATTGGCGAGTTCAAACGCACTTTTAGAGCGCAGACATTCAACAACAGCTTCCGGGTTCGTGGTCAGGTTTCTGTCGTGGTACGCACAGCCGACTGCTGCGGCAACAGCGTTTCCTTTACTTATACTCTCATTCACTGTCTGATATAAACCGTGGCGCAGAGTCCCGCTCATTAGGCACGCCCTGATGAAAAGGCCGCTGCTCATGGGTGACATGACGTGTGCGTGAGCACTCATGCCACCGGCGCTCTCGCCGAATATGGTCACTTTCGACGGGTCGCCACCGAATTGCGCGATGTTGTCCCGGATCCATTTCAGGGCCATGTTTTGGTCCAGGAGACCAACGTTGCCTGGTGCATCTGGTGACTGCGTGTCCAGGAAGCCTAGGAAACCGAGTCGATAGTTCAAGGTCACGATGACCAGACCTGTCCTTGCAGCTAGAACGGCACCATCGTAAGTTTTCTGCGTCGCTGATCCCTGCGCAAAGCCGCCACCGTGGATCCAAGCAAGCACGGGAACGGCTTCATTAGCGCCCCGCTCTTGAGGGCTCCATACATTCAGGTGCAGGCAGTCTTCCGTGTGTTCGATGTTAGCAAAGTCTTGGGGAAAGAAGAATACCTGCAGGTATAGCAAAATCAGTTTCCATAGGTGTGACATGAATCTAGTGGACTTAATTACTACCCCAAGATTTGGTAGCATGCTATTGAAGCATGCTACCAAAGAATGCAAAGAATGCAAAGAATGGAGGCGTGTGTTTTACATCCTCCTTCTCTCGTCATCGTCACCCACCATGCGCCTCTTTTCTCTTTCATTCACTCTTCCCCTTCTTCCAACGCCGAGTACCTTGCTAGAGGAATACAGCTCAGGCCGACCTCTCTGCATTTCGTATCATTAACCTTCTCTCTCTCTCTTACCTATTCCTAGTTTCTTCTTCACTGATTTTAGGCTTCCCCCGTTCCTGGCAGCATGCTCAATTCTATCCATATTATGCTTCCTTATGTCAGCTGTTGTACGCTTGTTGATTAACTTGGAAAGTTCTGCCAGTTATATTCTAGCTGTAGGGTTAGAGGCTTTCATACATTGGCATTTGTTAATCAGATCTTTCTGCTCCTGCTATAGCTTACCGGTATCCTGTCTACCGAAGTTACCACCGACTTCTATTGCACACAATCTAATGGTGCCCATGTGATGGTCGTTCATACCTTCAACACTAAGGTCCTCTTCCTGAGTTAGTGTCAAATACCTGTTCTGTAGCTTGATCCGGAATTCCTCCATTTTCCCTCTTACCGCTAACTCAGTCATCGGCTGATTTGGCGTACTGTGTAGAAGACGGGCTGCTGTGGTCGGGCAACCCAGTTTGATGCCGCTATCGAAATTTCGATTACTTTATACAAGACCCCTCAGACAAAGCGATACAAGAACCTGTGAAGCGCACAGTGCCTGGTGAGAGTAAGGTATAGGTTCGCAGTAAGAAGGAATCGTACCTGTGGACATGCAGTTCGCCTGGAGCTGGCATCTAGTGTGCCCTCCCATGGTTCAGCAGGTACTGGTGGCTTGAAGCGCAGCCTGCCCAAGGCTGGTTGAGCGTACGGGATCCCGCGATACTCCTCCACAGCACGACCGAGAACATTGAGACGGTTACCCCTGATTCGGCCGAGACGAGTGTCTTTCAGGACAACAGAGGCGATGCAACAAGATGCCGTGATGGAGAGGAGGACCACAGCAGCCATCGCGGTGCCGCCCATCTTATCCGCAGCCATCGTAAAGCAATCCGCAAGAAGCTAAAATGTGTAGGTCGCCGTTTTAACAGTTGTGTAAGGTTTTGCGCAATCTAGTACAGTAGATTCAAATTTATTTTGTTGTCTAAAGAGCAAGTCAGGGGACGACACAAATAGGCACAAACTTCGAAATTTTGATGCAAGACTTGTGCAGATTATATGCTCATAAGCGCCAAATGAAAACGTCAGTAAAGTGTACGAGTGGCAATAGCACAGACTTTAAACTGGCCCACAGTGATGACTTATAGTCGGACCTGTATGCCTTGCCGCAACATATTTTTCTGACTTCATAGTTTCATGCATTGTGGAAGTTCCGGTTTCGCAACTGCGCCTTAAATCTCTTTTATGCCATTACTGATACCTTTTACAAAAGTATAGCGTAGAGCTTAGATGTACAGTCAACCGCAAAAGTTTACGGGGCGCAGAATCTGCCAAGAAGCTGAATTCTCGCGAAGCGTGGTCACATAGCCTCCAAATAAATGTTCCAGCATGTAGTAGACTTCGCCACCTACACAGTGATTCATTAAATAGGAAGTGGCATGCCTTAACAGTGCTGGAATTCACATTGGAAAGGGTAACCGCATCCCGTAAACTTTTGATGTTGACTGTACACGTATATACGCGAAATCTGGCGTGCATTATTGATTCTTCTTGTATGGACAATTCAGTCTTCTTGTTGAGAGAGAGAGAGAAAAGTTTAATGATACAAAATGCAGAGTGTTCAGCCTGAGGTACATTCATTTAGCCAGATGCTCTGCACTAGGAGAAGGGGAATAGGCAAGGAAAGAGGGAAGAAAGAGGCAAATGATGGGTGACGATGACAAGAAAAGGTGAATGTTTTGGAATGAAACGAAGGGAAGATGAACCAAACACACTGATAATATAATCGCTCTTTCCTAGAACTCTGCAGGTAGATATGTCATAGAATGATCTATTTCTTCTCCGTGCGCTTGTCAAAGTCACTCAGCACTACAGAAGAGCTTGCTGTTAATGCAATATAGAAGAAGCTCTCAAGAGTACAAGGGAAATTATAAACATATTTAGACGGCATCTTGAGCGTTTAATATTGGCTTCTATTGCATGCACCGACGCAGCCTAAGCGAAAAAAAAAGCAAGGCACTCCTGATAAGTCATATGAAAATTAATGCCATCACTGATTGTACTGTGCTTGTAGATCCAATATTTATTTAGGGTACATTTTACTTTTCCAAAAAATATTTTGGTGGACGCTTCAGCTTTGTTTTTAGGAGTGAAACGCGATAATGTTCAAAGATCCCTGACAGCCTGTTATGCTTCCCGGCAACCGCAGCTTTCTTGTGGATGCACAGAGGCGAGCGCCCTATGCATGCTGTTGTTGCAAGGAAATGAGCGGGCCGCACCGCTCTATGAATCGTGGTAACGCTGGAAAAAGGGGTTTGAGTGTGAATTTCCGTGTAATAGAATAGTTTTCTGGTATGTTGTAATTACACTCTGACGCTAGTGTCTCTGTAGGTTGTGTTTAGGTCGTACTTTATGATTTTTCTCACCCATTTTACTTTCGGGAACTCAATTAGTTCACCAACGCCACTGCGCCACGCGGATGGCCTCCATGGCGGGTTTTGGTTGGAAGTTACGTTTCGCAAAACTACGGGGAACGCGAAACAGAATTTTTTGCGACACGGGTTCCTTAAGCCTACTGCTTTAAAATATTTGTCTCGAACCATTTACCGAGGCCTTTCGCCACAGTTGAATAATTCCGCCATCTGGTCTCTACTCCATCGATGCAAAAAAGAGCACATCGCATTGCCCGCACCAGTCACTCTAATACAGTATATCCCCCACAAGCCCATACCGTTACTTTTCAGCAATCATTTTTTCTCCGCACAACACGAGACTGGAATGGCCTGCCCGCCGAAGTTGCCACTATCATCGACCCACTTGCATTCAAGCGACTCATCGGAAATATCCCTTTGTAATTTGTAGTATCTCTTTGTCACTAACTCCCCACTCCCTCATGTAATGTCTCAACAGAGACCTTTGAGGAAATGAATAAATAAATAAATAAATAAACAAACACGGCCGTGGCTGCCCTATTTCATTTAGCGTGGAAAGCAAAAGACACTGGGGGTATCGTGCCTCAAGTGCGCAATAAAGTAGGCCATGTGATCAAAATAATCCGGAGCACTCCACTAGGGCGTACCTCATGAGTCATAACCCACCCTGTCGTTTCTGACCGTTAAAACACTTTTTATTTTTGTACTGTCGAGCTAGAGCGGCATAGGACCATCACCGCTGTTGAAGTTCACTAGTGAGTGCCATTTCGCCAATCTAATCTGCAGTGTTTACTGTTACACAAAGGGATGTCGTGGTTCGAGAAAGTGGTCCTTCGCATTTTCTAAAAGCGGCGCGAAACCGTTTCTCGAAACCGGTGCTCTTCCCGGTGAAGCGGAGACTGTAGTGATCTGTTTCTGGGCCCGGTGGTCTTCGGTTCATTCCCTTTGCCGCATCTGCCAATTTCTGATGAGAGCTGAATGCAAAAACTTTGGTGTAGCGAAATTTGTGTGTTCCGTGGCCTCGAGTACTGATGACCACAGCCGATTAGGACTGGATGACGTCGCTGCAAGGCACGTGGCCCGTCCTGAATGTAGTGCGATATCGGTAAGAAGCATGCCGGTTTTGTTAGATTGAGCAACTTCCCAGATACATTCTTTAGCCCTGTATGCAGGAGACATGACATGGTACAGCTTCATTGAAAGAGAGATGGCCCATCGACCTAAGGTGCTGGCTTTGATAGAATTCCAAAGCCAAATTTCGTTTTCAGGGCATAAGTGTTCGTTCACATACACGGGTTCCTGTGATTCGAAGCCAAGCATGGAAGCATTTAGCCTAAAAATAAACGTTTTGATATATATATGCTCTTTTGAAGTATTTAAGGTTTTGAACCGAGGGGTCCCCAATTTGAATTGAACTGTAATGCTGGGATTGCCCTTACATGGCACGGGGGGCACCACATCAATATCATGAGCGGACAGTTCTACCCTTAGAAAGCTGCAAACTTTGTTGATTTATTCATTAAGGTTCTCATTACAGCCAGGGAGTTACAACTTCCGGTCCCGACGTGGGAGTAGCCCGCTCTATGGGACCTTGCGTCCCGTAGCTCGCAGGACCTTTCATTAAAGTTATTCAATCCAATCCAATTCAATCATTTTCACTCTCAGGAATACATTTCAGTTAAATATCTCTACTGGTGTACTGTTTCAGTTCTACTACCTGCTGTTTTGTTCCTTTAAGCTCGGAGCATAGTTTCTGGTTTTCATTTTCGCCTTCAATGTTACGATTCTTGACCTCGGTGAGCTCTTCACGAAGCGACTTGATTTCACTCTGCAATTACCCAAAACAGTCACTAATAAATTCCATTGGTGCCGTGATAGACTTGAGTTCGGCTTTTGTGGCAGAATTGGAAGAATGAATGATCCTGACATGTCTTCTCAAATCACTTAAAGCAGTCTAGAACCTTGAGGTTAACTCAATCAATGCTTTAGTTACTTCTGTTATGCTGCTCGGCGCTCTTTGGCCGAGGCCTTTCGCGAAGTCCGCTAAAGCATCATCGCTTTTTACAAACCCCACTGTACATACAAGCACTCAACAGAATCAGAGCAAAACCTTCAATGCAAAAGCAGTCACGAAACAAAAATTTCAGAGCGGATCGGCAGCCTAGACTGAATACTGTGTAGGAAATACAATGAATGTGGGAAGCTAACATGCACCAAAAAGTAGAAGCGTCAGGCCAACTTGACCGGATGGCTGCTCGGTTCGCCCTCAAATGTTTTTCACAGATGTAATGATTCCTTATATAGGCTGCTGCCAGCGGTATCGCAGCGGCGAAGTCTGTCCAGTCATGAGGTGAATAAAATCCCGTGAACCACGTGCAGAGCTGATGAATTCAGCAGATAGTCCACGGAGTAGAAAGGGCTTGACCCTATGAATTTCCAGCCTCCCCTCCTAGGACCCCAAGCTCAATTTCCATGAACCACAAGCAGATACGCACTTATTAGCAGAAGGTCGCAGACAACTTGGCCAAGTGGGTCGGCCCATGATGCTAGATATAAGGATGGATGGAGAGAGAGATGGATGGATGGATGGATGGATGGATGGATGGATGGATGGATGGATGGATGGATGGATGGATGGATGGATGGATGGATGGATGGATGGATGGATGGATGGATGGATGGATGGAGATGGATGGATGGATGGATAGAGAGGGAAGGATGGATGGATAGAGAGAGGGATGGATGGATGGATAGAGAGAGAGATGGATGGAGGGAGAGAGGGATGGATAGATAGATGGATAGAGAGAGAGATAGGTAAATCGATGTATAGAGAGAGGAAGAGAGAGATAGATGGATAGAGGGAGATGTGGATAGAGAGAGACAGATATTGATGAATAGAGAGATAGAGAGAGGGAGATGGATAGATAGATGGATCGCCAGATACAAAGATAGCGAGATGGATAGGGAGATGGGTAGAGAGACAGGCAGATAGCGAGATGGATAGAGATATAATGAGATGGATAGAGAGATGGATAGAGAGAAGTATAGAGTGAAGGATAGAGAGATAGATAGATAGAGAGAAAGATAGACAGATATGAGGGCAAAACAGAAAGACTTTGCTGCTATTTTTTGGGCAGGTTGCGCCTATAAATGCGAAGTCAACGTATCCCTCCCCATAAGTGGGCTTTTCTTGGACCGGCCCGGCCTTATCGGTAGCTTTGCGGTACGGTGTTGCTGTCAGCTGTTGAAGATAGCGGTTGTGCTTCACATGTCCCTGGCGTACGAGCAACGACGCGTTATTAATTTTCTATAAGACAAGGTACGAACTCTCATCGAAATCTACAGAGAAACGCAGCCCACATATGGGGAAATTTGTCTCGGTGTGAGAAGTATCAGGTGGTGGTGTTTTGAGTTTGCAAAAGGCCTTGAAGTCCGACTTTGGTTCCACAGTCAGCCAGTCGACTTCTACCACAGGGGCATCTCAAATTTATTGTTTGCAGTAGGGCAAATGTCTCGACTGGTACTGGGAACTATGTTGAAAAATAGTGTAAAGTACGTAGAATAGTACTTATATTTGTAATTACCGGTGTGTACCTTATGTTGCCTAATAAAAACTAGGGGCAAAGTCTCTGGTTCACCATCGCAGAGAGTCTAAGAACGGCTGTCGAAGACAAATAACTCTACGCCATAGAGAAATGGGAAAACCCTAAATGTTTCATGGATGGGAGGAACACTGCACACATGATCCACATACCTTTGTCAATACTTGGAGGAAGTAATACTCGAGAAGAAAAAATAAAGAAGAGTACCTAGCGAACAAGCGCACGAAATGTATTTGAAAAGCTGCATGTGCGAAAACAGTTTCACGCCCATTAAGCGAAATAAGCAAGGTTTTCTGTTCATGAAATTTTACACGTATGGCTTGGGATAAACCTTTCAGACCTTTCTATTTCACGTAAAGTAACCTCACCTTTATTTATTGCAGCAGTTAGTGTACCCATCAAGTTACCGCTGCTTTACAGTACTAAGCTGATATTGTCTAAACTATTCAACAGAACACTTCTGTTGTTAACAGTATCCGGCACGAATCTACGTCAAAATCTTGATATCGGGGCTCATGGGAAAGAGCGGCTGATTTCAAGGTTTCTCGTGCGCTCATGAAGGCTTCCAGCCGTAGTTAGCATTCACTGACAACGTTTAAAAATAAGGTGAACTTTTTAAACTGAACAGTCGTCTATATCTCTGGCAGGGAAACTGCTTCTAGGCGCACATTCAGTTCCATGGATCTCGCGATGGCACGTCTTTCCTGTGTGGTTCGTACGAGGCCACGGACTCACTGACTGTATTGGCGGGCTGTGCAGCTTCTTCTCACGTCGTCTTTGTATCCACAGCTGCTATTGTGTTTTCCCCAGGCTTAGTGAAATGCCAGGGCCGGCGTCCCTAGGTGTAACCGCGCGAACGCGCTCATGCCACTGCTTGCGCTTTCGTCATGGCCTTCTTCCACAGCTGGCTCTGATGCCGCTCATCATGGCACCGTTCCTATGTTAACCCTCCTTGTGCTAAGGCGCTGACGTCACTGGCCCACGGAAAGTCAGTACGGTGATTTCCGTCGCAAATTATGTGCCTCAATATATCGCGAAATGAAAACATGTATCTAGCAGCGGTGAAATTTCGCATTATGGCGTATCGTAATCTTGGCACTCATTTTTTAATTGCAAATGGTATTATAGTCTAGCACTAGAAGCGTCAGTGGATAAGTGTTGTCCTTTTTGTTGTTTGCTTTCCCGTCAGTCATGACAGTGAAGAGATGAAAGCTGTGTGTTTGTGCCCATGTAGCTGCTCATTAAGAAAGTTTTAATTATGAATTTGCTATTTATGGCGAAATAATGTAACTTTCCTGAGCCATTTCAGTTGTTTTTTGGCACTCGAGAAATCTGTGTTTATGTGTACTAGGGTTCTGTTCGATAATAACAGGGCTGCCTCAGTCGCATAGCGCATAGCCTGAAGGCCAAATAGAGCAGTGTCATCGACATTCATTGTATGTTGTTTATTTTTTGGCGAGACAGGTGCGTAAGTGTGATCCATGCCACGCGTTCAGCATCCCGTGTACAAGTATAATCTGTGCACAAAACACATTCGCCGTAGGGGAACGAAGACTTGCAGTTTTACCGTTGGCTTATATTTGTTCTCACAGCTTTGCGATCGGTTGTGTGTAATGCAAATCTACATCTTCCAAGTGAGTGCGGTAGGGGTGGATGAATTCATCTACTTCAGGCGCATTGATGACTTGATGAAATAGTCATACATCTCAGCAGCAACTGATCAGTGTTGCAGGTCTTATGGTTTGTAAATATCGCTATGCTGTTCAACTGGACGTGTCCTTCGGAATAAGCTGGTGGGTAATGTGGGAGAGAGCGGGGATGGTACTTATCTTTTTCCGAATAATGGTGTAGATCTAGTGTCATTGCTTGCCCGTCAGGTACAATAACACACCGGATAGAGCATCCTTGGTAGAAGTATAGACCGAACAATGCTATGGGCTGTCAACCTACATGCTCCTCAAATTTTAATGCCAATGGTTGGGGCGAGATAGAGGGTGGCGCGTCATGTCATCTTTATTTTGCTCAGCCACTTTTATCATTTGAGTACTGGTGAATATCGAGAATAAGGATATACACTCCATCTAACTCACGTAACGGGTACTTCCTGGGACCTAGCTTTTTAATCATAGTGAGGTGCTAGCCAATCTGCTTTTTTCTCCTCTGTTTCGCTTCCATTTAACAAATGATGTCTGCTACATGCAATTCAGTATCTTTCAAGGCCATAGCAACATATCCGTACAGAAAATCAAAATTCTGCAAGAAATTTAACAGGTTCTTGGTTTCCATCATTTTACCAACACTCATCGAAACAAGATTAACTGCACTTCAGAGATCGAGGCAGAGGTTTGCGCCGGTTTAAAGTCCCACCTGGTAAGGTTATCAAAGGAAAATGACTGTATATTTCTCTTGTGTCAGTGCGGGTTAGCGAACAAGCAACATTCCTTTGTCCGCATGTCGCATCAACATTAAGTTTTGAGCCAGTGAGTCGGATTATTTCGCACAAAAATCAAATTCACCTAAAACGTCTCACCAACTACAGGCATAAACACTTTGCCTCATGTTCACTTTAAATATAGAAATTGGCGCGAAAAAGCAAAACCTCATTCTGCGTCTTCTCTTGATTGTCATTCAGACTGCCGGAGTTGGTTCAAGTGCTTGCTCTGGAACGCGGCATTGTATAAGCAATATTACAAAGCTAGTCAGGAGACCCCACGGGCTGACTCTCAAAGATATTGAATTTACACTGTATTTAACTTTCTCGGCACCCCTTGGCCATCCAGAGAGTTGTAGTTCACAGCGTAATCATGTTGTTGAACAGCTGTTACGCCATAAGTACTCGATATTTTTACACAAAAAAGCAATGCACCACTCTTTTAAGTTAGATAAAGCACACTGTATACTAAATAGACCACGAAGATGCATCCTGAGTAGACGCACCAAACTCGATACATTTTCACTGCACTTACCTTCACCTCGTGTGAGGGCTGTTGCTTCGCTACTTGCAAAGCGACTGAAGGAAAACTCGAGGTGAAGTGTCGGGAATCTCAGCAGATAGTGGCCTTGTGCCAATGAACGAGTGGTTTGTCGGTGCTTCTGCGACCGATAGCGCAGAGGTGTATCGGACAAGCAGAAGCAACATCGCGTGCTACTCCATGCTTTTGTTTGGCTATAAAAAAAATGAAGGTCGATATTTCGTGACAAGTGTGTTTGGCATCTATTATTGTCGAGTAGGACAGCATTTTTGCTATTATAGACTTATCCGTCAATAAACATCACTTACAGTCCAAGTAACCATTTTCTGCGTTGACCAGTCAAACCCTTGGCGCATCTGAGAACGCATTTCCGGCGTTAAGGCGTTGGTGTAGTAGCAGCAGCACATTCTCTTGTACTGACATAGCCGGTAGCCCTGTTATACACATGCCATAGCAGTTTTGTTTTGCCTTAACTAAATAAATCAATGAATTGAAATAATAGTTGAGATAACGCAGTGCTTGAAGGAAGGTTGCTAGCCTACATGCTCTCTGATGAGGCGAACTCGTAAAGGCCAATGTCATCGGTAAGCCAATGTCATCGTAAGCTTTTTTATTGCGATTAGCATTCTTTGCCTAATTTGGCATTTTGAGCCTGCTTATCTACCTGTCTATCGAACGTGAGTACTGTCTTACCAGTACTCTCGTACGGGGCCGAAACCTGGAGGCTTACGAAAAGGGTTCTACTTAAATTGAGGACGACACAACGAGCTATGGAAAGAGGAATGATAGGTGTTACGTTAAGGATAAGAAAATAGCAGATTGTTTGAGGGAACAAACGCTAGTTATAGACATCTTGGTTGAAATCAAGAGAAAGAAATGGGGGAGAGGGGCATGGGTAGGAGATGTAATGAAGAGGTAAGACAACCGATGGTAATTAAGGGTTGCGCAGTGGATTCCAAGGGAAGGGAAGTGTAGCAGGGGATGGCAGAAAGTTAGGTGGGCGGATGAGATTAAGAAGTTTGCAGGGACAACATGGCCACAATTAGTAAATGACCGGGGTAGTTGGAGAAGTATGGGAGTGGCCTTTGCCCAGCAGTGGGCGTAACGAGGCTGATGATGATGATGATCTGTATTTCTGTCTGCCTGCCCGCCTGTCTGTTCTAATCTTCCATCAAATAGTTAATTAAAAAGCAAACCTTCACAACAGTGTCGCTCCACCCCTCGCTTTGCACTGCTGGGAATGCATCTCGTTACCGTTTTTTCATTGTCTAAGATAAATAATAGTTACAGTCGATCTACACTGCAGTTTACAGGCACGTCAGTTTGGAACAAGTTTTATATTAATGTAACCCCTCTAAGGACACTGCATAGATTTCTTAAAATATCAGAGGACTCACTTATTGACAATGCGTAGCACTGCGCGTGCTTGCACACATCCTCACTTTTTTCTTTTCCCTGTGCAGATGTTTTCGACGATGTAAAAAGAAAATAGAAAAATTTATAACTTATGTGTGAAATTTGCCCTGCTGCTGTATTTTATTTTTTTCCTAATTTTAGTACTTCTCTTTCATGTCATTTCGCAGTACAAAAAATTGCCGCCCAAGCACTCCGTACAGATGGTTAACCAGCAAAGCTGAAATGATGGTTTATTAAACGACGGCATGGTAGGCTGCCGGATCCTCGGTACGAAGTTGCTGCTTGTGCTCGGCTGCAAGAGCCGGCACGGCGTAGAGGAGCTCGTTCCCGGCTGTTATTGCGGCGTTGCTGATAGAAAGCTGCCTGCTCCACAGGACTATGTAGGGCACGTGGCCTACGCATTTCGGAGCCGGAGGGCTCAAAAATCTCAAAATAATAGTTTATGAGATGAGAAAATGAAGGTCTAAATATCAGTATTTGAATTTCACGCTGATACCCCGATGCCGGTACGTCAGTGTGACGTCAGGGACTGCAATGTATATTTTCGAATTTGGGTCGCGTTCGCTGACTAAAGGTTCCCGAAACTTGTTATGTTTATTATATGGTTTCTTTAGAACACAATGTAGGCAGTCTGTACCGCTGTATAAGTAAATCGGCAATAGAAGATGCCATCAAAATCCATGACGTCACAGCGACCAGGTGCTGGAACTACGAGGAGGTGTGGCCACCCTTCTTTCGTTCTTGTGCTTTCTATGGCTTGGCAAGAGTCTTATTGTGATGAGATTGGTGTTTTTAGTGTCGTAGAATGGTAATTTACATATGCTGAAGAAACAATTTTTCTCTGTAGTGCGCCATCAAGTCAGAAGTAGCAGGATCGAACCCCATCGAGCGCTGCTGCATTTCGAAAGGGACCGAAATGCAAGAATCTCCTGCAGTGTGCATTGAATTCACGGCAAAAAAAAAAACAAGAACCTAACAGGTACAATTATTTTGGAGTCACCACAATGCGTGCTATATAATGAGATTGTGGATTTGGCACCGTAAAACCGCCAACTTCGATTGTGGATAGGCATCGTAGCCAGAAGGCAACATTTGTGGCGTTTCCGGAGGCAGCGTCATTTCGACACTCTAAAAAAGTTTGCACCGTTTGTGGTGCATATCTGCCACACAACAATAATCGTCATCTGCCTTGAGGAGTTTCCTTTCTTGAAAACGCTGCGCCCGCAACTTTCCTGTCGAGAATGCTATGTCATGCGGATAACGCGCATGTTGGTTGCTGGGAAGTACTGGGCTCACAGCGTTAAAGAAGGGAAACGCATCAGGGCAGATGATGATTATTGTTGCGTGGCAGATATACACTCCAAAGGGGGCAAACCTTTTTTAGGGTGTGTAGTACGCCTTACTGTAGAAGATCAGCGGGGAGCCTATGGGTTAGGGAGGTGTGAGCGAGCCGAGCCTCGCTCATCACTTCGTGGGTTGGCTGGTTGCCGTGGTTTTCAGCATCGCCTGTCATCAACTTGATTGTCATCTTGAAACCCGTCTCTTCAGTCATAGTGAAGTGTGTCTTGTTACATTAGAGAATACTTTTTATTAGGCACCCTCTTGTGCTTTTGTGTCGTAGCGCATGTCGCCTGATCCTGCGTTATGCGCGTAAAGAACTTCTAGTATACAATACATTGCTCTTTAGCTGATGGAATAAATTCGCAGACTGCGCAAACGAAAAATATTTATGAGGCGCTATGCAAAGAGACAACGATGTGTTGAACAATATACATAATACAGCCACTGCCTCGTAGTGACTTTGAAGCCCTGTGTGCTTGCAGGTGACGGTCCTTTTGGATATAATGGTGACGAGGTGTCATAAAAGAACCGCCATCGCTCTCCTTGCTAAATAGCGCGAGACCTAGGAGAAAAGCTGTATTCTGTCGAGGAAAGACATTCTCTATGCGTTGAACATTTGCGCCTTGAGCTTAAATTGAGAATATGAATGGGGTATGAAACATATGGGCCGCAAACGTTCCTTGCGGTTCTGCGCACGATCGATCCATTGGTCGAATACTATCCTTGTGTATGCCTGTTAACGCTAATATTACCCACTACTACAACTTGCTATAAGTCGCTAACGAAACTTCGCTTCTTATTTCGTGTTTGACACACGTTTGCTTTTTTTATGGTCTACATGGTCTAATAAAACACTTGGATTCTCTCCCTTGTTTGCCTGCATGTCCATCCCTTAGGTTGCCGCAAAGCCAGCGAAACCAGCGCAGCTATATTGACCAGTTAACTTTGCGCTTGGCAGAATTTCAATGTGACCGATGCTTGCTGTTACACTTTTAAATGCGAAATATACGCTCCACAAGTGCAATAAACTTTATGATGCGTGATCAGATATCGGCTGTATCGTGACGCTGCAAGATAAACATTATATATATTTTTAATGGAAAGCTTTACTGGCCGCGAACTTGCGATTTTGCTGTGGCGGTGCTCCGTGGAGGCACATGACGTCACAACGCGCGCCTCGCCGCGGATATCTCTTTCTCTCTCGTTCCCTAGTAACTACTGCGCATGCGCCACTAGTAGCATCGAGCCACAGGTGTTCCGCCGCTGCGCAGCCTCGCGCGTTTGAACCGCCGCCGTTTGGTATGACGTCACCGCGCGTTCCTCCTCGTTGCGCTCGCCTCCTCGGCTTCGCCAGCTGCGTCGCATGCGTGATAACATTTTGGAGGATTGAAAAGAAGAGCTCCCGTGTCCCCCACCAAAGTTGATGTAGCAGTATGGACGGCAACAATTCTGATAAGCAGGCGGAGGCCTGGAATAGACATCCGAACAAGATGAAGAGGAAACGAATCCCCCAGGAAACAGACTAACAGAGCGCCGAACGTCTGGCTAAACGCCGCAACATAACTAGACAGCCAAACTAACCTGGACTTGCAATCAAGATTACCCAAGGCTAACCATGCTGTGCCTTAGCTTTCGCTACGTATATCCTGCCATAGCCGAGCTAAGCCACTGCCATTTTTTAGACAGGCTGCCCTGCTGTAAGATATACTTACATTCTCAGGCTAACAAAAATGGTATTTACAGTCGTGTTACTGCGTCGCGATGATTTTATGTCTGAGGCAACAGTAAATGTAATCTATTTCAAATTGCGGAACGTACGTGATATGAGGCACTAAAAATATATAACGTTTTGTTTATCTACAGTAGAAAACTTTGATAATACGTGACGCTTCAATCTCGAATACAATGCTAATTTCGCGGGCTGGGCCTCCAGGCATTGCAGAAATTTTTGCGGAAACCCACGACGTCCGTGATGTTGTCGTTGTCCATGAGCACGGAAACGGGGTTGTCGGCGGTGTACTTCGGCCATTGCTTCCCCATTGGCAGCTGGGGCACCCTGCGCATGTAACGAAAATATATCACGTTCATTTTGCTGCCTCTCCTGTTGCTTGACAATCTTAAGAACGTAAGAGTCGTCATACTTAAAGAACTAGCAACCTCAAAACGCGAACTACGTTTGCAGTTAATGCTCGCATCTTTCACGGGGCTTGCTTAATAAAGTGAGGTACGAGCATACCATTATACGGAGATTAGAGAGGTAGGCCACAAAATAAGTATGCATGTAATGAATTCCGCATGCATGCTTGATAAGGGGAAAAATAGCTTGCATTGCTTGAACGAAGAAATGTTTGGTTGCTCCATTTTACATGGTTTTCAACCACGGAAACAACAAAAGGCAACGTGCTTTGTTCAAGATCACGTGACATTTATCAACGTGACTTCGAGCAGTAAAATTACATAACCGGGATATCTAGCTTCGTACTCTGTTTCAGAGTGACATTTTTAGTGAAAAACAGTAAATGAAGTCAGGTTCCTGACGCATGACGGGTCATTGCTTCCTTGTACTGAGGTAGAGAAAGGCTATTTGCACACTTGTGATGGCGCCCAAGAAATTTGGTAGTGCGTTTGGTGCTGCCTCATGAGGGGCTGAAAAATGTAGGTTCATTCGCAAAGGATAGATGACACCTTTTCCTTACCTTTGAGAAAGCACAATGCCCTTTCAGTCGCTAGTTGACCTTCCGAATTGACGATGCAACGAACCGCACCTACCCAACATTGCGCTGATGGAAATTGTCACGTATTTTTTGTTCACAGTCACTGAACGTCAAATTATTTTGTTAAATCATCACTTCTTCAACAGGTGTGCTTACGGGCAAATCTGTCAATATTATCTGTTTATAAATGTGAAAGTTTCTATAAAATTCAGCTTAATACTCAGATATGCTTGCTCTCCTACACCAGGGAACCATAGTTGAAAGAAAGTATACCCTCACTCAAGGCTAACCCACCTTCCTTACAGAGGCATCTACCATGAAAAGAAACGAAGAAAACCAAGAAGAGAGCGGCACAGTGCTGGAATAAGAGATGGGCTCAAAAGAGTGTCCCGTGCCTGCCCCATAGAAATTTCATGATATTGCAAAATTCTGATAGATGGCGCCACCGCCTGGCAGGTGTAAAATGCTGCTATGCACGCTTCTGTTTCGCTATAATAGAACGCTGGTCGTCGCAGTTTTCCCGATGTCTATTGATTCAGACGTTACTATAAAGGGATGCGGTGGCAGGAAAATATATATAGACGTGCAGAAGATGAACGCTTGCGGCAACCGGTGTATAACTGCCTCACTGCATTGCGGGGCGCTCACTTATCATGTTGATAATTTATATGGCCACATGCCCAAATTATACGAGCACAAAAAAAAGCCAGAAGACGGGACCAGTGTGGGGTTGTTCTAAACTTCATGTTCGGCTTCACTGTAGTCCCGCATTCTGTGTGCAAAGGGGCAATATAATAATCTAAGGACAACTTTATGTCAGACAATACAGTACATGGACTAATATTCCTATTGGAGTTACTCTATGCTAGGGCTAGCTGTCGTTTCGTGAGGGCGCTTTTTGTGTGCTGAAGATCCTCTGCTAAGTGACCATGCACAGCATGCTGCGCTGTGTAGGCATTACTTTCAACCATGCCATGTCATCGAGCTCAACAAGACAACCAGCATCGGCAGATAAAAAATCGTACCCACGAGTGAATTTCTTACCTAAACATGCCAGAGAGCCGCCGTCATCCGCCAACCGCACATGTGCTGTTCCGGAAAAGGTGTTCACCTTTTCCGGAAAACCACACCTGACCCCCCGGAGGGGGCCTAAGTGGCCTCACCGGCATCGAGAATGACAAAGGAGGTCAGCGGAAAAGGCAACGAAATGGAAATAGAGAACGATTGCTAAGATGTGAAGGCGGGATCGATAAATAGGGAATTTGAACAGAACAGCGTCAAGATGCTGAGTCAAGCCGGCCCATGTTTCCAAGCAACTGAGGCAAGGAAGTACTAGAAGAAACAGAAGGAGGAGCGCATTGAACAAGGTGGAAAATCAGCAAGCACCCACAACCAGCGAGAAGGACCGAACGCGAGGAGGAACCCGGGAGTGCAAGCAAGCGTGCAAACCAACGACTACCATAAACAGCAGCAAGGCCAGGGAAGCCCAACCAATGTCAAGCCACCAACGAGGTGTTGGTTGCTGCAGCTGCCGGAGAGGCGTCACGAAATGGTGCACCGACCGCGAACCGGTTGGCCGGACAAGGATATCAACAAAGAAATCGCAGAGGGCAAGTGGTTCGCCTTTCAAAGACTTCTCCTGGCCAAAACAGAGTAAGGGATCATAACCAGGCAACATATGAAAAGACACGTACACAATTTCCAGGGCACCGAGAAAGCTCCACTCGAGTACGTGACCGAGAAATAGCTCGAAGAGGAGCATCAATGGGCGGCGCGGCCCATCGTACACCCGGAGCACGAGGGGGAACCTAACCCGGATCTATACAAACCTGTAACCAAGGCAGATACCGTGGCTAACTTGAGAAACCTCACGAGAAACACGATGCCCGGGGTGACAAAATTAACATGATTCAGTGCAATCTACAGACGACGGTGCAATAGACAGCTCTTAAATTACATGGACAAAAGCTGGGAAAGTCGCAATGCCACATAGTCCTAAAAACACGCGGACGTAACGATGATTCCGAAACCCGCCAAGTGCATAAAGCTACAGAACGTGGGCCAGATCGGCATGCCTTGCGCGGTGAAACCGTTCGTGCACATGGTCCACAACCGGCTCTCCTCACCTGGAAGGAGGAGAGCACCCAGCAAACGCTAAGTTCTGTTTCCGGCCTCATCTGCCCACCCAGGACATTCTACTGCTGCAGAAGACAAGCAGCAATCACCACACTCCTAAATACTGTCTCTGCAAATGGGAAATGTAATCTGTGGAGTCACACCAGTACCTTGGCCTCTCACTTTTAAATTAACTTTTCGTGGTCTTCTCATATTACGAACATCACGAACGAACCCAATCGCATCCTTGGTTACTTCTCCCACTTGTGTTTCGTACCGCCATCCTTGAAAATACTAACATACCCAACTTTCGTCAGACCTAAGGTATAATGTGCATGCTCTGTTTGGGAACCACACCAGGCAGTTCCTTTTAACACTCTAGAAGCAGTTCAAGAATGTGTAGCTAGTTTTATTTATTCTGATTATTCATACCACACTAGTGTGTCTTAGCTAAAATTAAGAGCAGGAATTTTCAATCTATATATATTGCAACATGTTTTCAGATTGTGTCTATCAGAAATTTGATCATTCTGCGCCAAGTACTTTAGCCAACCTTCCAGAGCCCCTTCAATCTTGCCGATTACGTCACGAAAAAAGCTGTGTATCTTTCCATTACTCGAACTACTGCCCACCTTCATTCCTTTTTTGTGCAGACTGCCCGGGACTGGAATGAGGCTTCCGCCTACGCCTTGTGCCATTCCAATCCACATCATTTCAAGGCTGCCATTTAATCCACATATCCCTCACATGCCATAATCCACACCGGGGCCTTTGAGGCATTAATAATAAATAATAAAGAATAAAAGACGCGACTGAAGGCCTCAGCACCCGCCAGAAAAGTATAATCATCGCACTCGACGGGAACGGGGTATTGGATATTGTTTCCTAAGATGCGGTGCTAAATAGTTTATATCATCATCATCATCATCAGCCTGGTTACGCCCACCGCAGGGCAAAGGCCTCTCCCATACTTCTCCAACAACCCCGGTCATGTACCAATTGTGGCCATGGCGTCCCTGCAAACTTCTTAATCTCATCCGCCCAGCTAACTTTCTGCCGCCCCCTGCTACGCTTCCCTTCCCTTGGGATCCAGTCCATAACCTTTAATGACCATCGGTTATCTTCCCTCCTCATTAGATGTCCTGCCCATGCCCACTTCTTTTTCTTGATTTCAACTAAGATGCCATTAACTCGCGTTTGTTCCCTCACCCAATCTGCTCTTTTCTTATCTCTTAACGTTACACCTATCACTCTTCTTTCCATAGCTCGTTGCGTCGTCCTCAATTTGAGTAGCACCCTTTTCGAAAGCCTCCAGGTTTCTGCCCCGTAGGTGAGTACTGGTAAGACACAGCTATTATATACTTTTCTCTTGAGGGATAATGGCAACCTGCTGTTCATGATCTGAGAAAGCCTGCCAAACGCACCCCAGCCCATTCTTATTCTTCTGATTATTTCAGTCTCATGATCCGTCACTTCTGCCCTAAGTAGATGTATTCCTTTACGACTTCCAGTCCCTCACTGCCTATTGTAAATTGCTGTTCTCTTCCGAGGCTGTTAAACATTACTTTAGTTTTCTGCAGATTAATTTTTAGACCCACTCTTCTGCTTTGCCTCTCCAGGTCAGTGAGCATGCATTGCAATTGGTCCCCTGAGTTACTAAGCAAGGCAATATCATCAGTGAATCGAAAGTTACTAAGGTATTCTCCATTAACTTTTATCCCCAATTCTTCCCAATCCAGGTCTCTGAATACCTCCTGTAAACACGCTGTGAATAGCATTGGAGAGATCGTATCTCCCTGCCTGATGCCTTTGTTTATTGGGATTTTGTTGCTTGCGTTATGGAGGACTACGGCGGCTGTGGAGCCGCTATAGATATCTTTCAGTATTTTTACATACGGCTTGTCTACACCCTGATTCAGTAATGCCTTCATGACTGCTGAGGTTTCGACAGAATCAAACGCTTTCTCGTAATCAATGAAAGCTATATATAAGGGTTGGTTATATTCCGCACATTTCTCTATCACCTGATTGATAGTGTGAATATGGTCTATTGCTGAGTAGCCTATACGGCATTCTGCCTGGTCCATTGCTTGACAGAAGTCTAAGGTGTTCCTGATTCTATTTGCGATTACCTTAGTAAATAGTTTGTAGGCAACGGACAGTAAGCTGATCGGTCTATAATTTTTCAAGTCTTTGGCGTCCCCTTTCTTATGAATTAGGATTATGTTAGCGTTCTTCCAAGATTCTGGTACTCTCGAGGTCATGAGGCATTGCGTATACAGGGTGGCCAGTTTCTCTAGAACAATCTGTCCACCATCCTTCAACAAATCTGCTGTTACCTGATCCTCCCCAGCTGTCTTCCCCCTTTGCATATCTCCCAAGGCTGTCTTTACTTCTTCCGGCGTTACCTTTGGGATTTCGAATTCCTCTAGACTATTTTCGCTTCCATTGTCGTCATTGGTGCCACTGGTACTGTATAAATCTCTATAGAACTCCTCAGCCACTTGAACTATCTCATCCATATTAGTAATGATACTGCCGGCTCTGTCTCTTAACGCATACATCTTATTCTTGCCAATTCCAAGTTTCTTCTTCACTGTTTTTAGGCTTTTCCGTTCCTGAGAGCATGTTAAATTCTATCCATATTATACTACCTTATGTCAGCTGTCTTACGCTTGTTGATTAACTTCGAAAGTTCTGCCAGCTCTATTCTAGCTGTAGGGTTAGAAGCTTTCATACATTGGCGTGTCTTGATCAGATCTTTCGTCTCCTGCGATAGTTTGCTGGTATCCTGCCTAACGGAGTTACCCCCGACTTCCATTGCACACTCCTTAATGATGCCCACATGATTGCCGTTCATTGCTTCAACACTAAGGCCCTCTTCCTGAATTAAAGCCGAATACCTGTTCTGTAGCTTGATCTGGAATTCCTCTATTTTCCCTCTTACCGCTCACTCATTAATCGGCTTCTTATGTACCAGTTTCTTCCGTTCCCTCCTCAGGTCTAGGCTAATTCGAGTTCTTACCATCCTGTGGTCACTGCAGCGCACCTTGCCGAGCACGTCCACATCTTGTATGATGCCAGGGTTAGCGCAGAGTATGAAATCTATTTCATTTCTAGTCTCGCCATTCGGGCTCCTCCACGTCCACTTTCGGCTATCGCGCTTGCGGAAGAGGGTATTCATTATCCTCATATTATTCTGTTCCGCAAACTCTACTAATAACTCTCCCCTGCTATTCCTAGTGCCTATGCCATATTCCCCCACTGCCTTGTCTCCAGCCTGCTTCTTGCCTACCTTGGCATTAAAGTCGCCCATTAGTATAGTGTATTTAGTTTTCACTCTACCCATCGCCGATTCCACGTCTTCACAGAAGCTTTCGACTTCCTGGTCATCATGACTGGATGTAAAGGCGCAAGCCTGTACAATCTTCATTTTGTACCTCCTTTTAAGTTTCACAACAAGACCTGCCACCCTCTTGTTAATGCTATAGAATTCCTGTATGTTCCCAGCTATATTCTTATTAATCAGGAATCCGACTCCTAGTTCTCTTCTCTACGCTAGGCCCCGGTAGCACAGGACATGCCCGCTTTTTAACACTGTATATGCTTCTTTTGGCCTCCTAACTTCACTGAGCCCTATTATATCCCAGTTAATGCCCTCTAATTCCTCCAATAGCACTGCTAAACTCGCCTCACTAGATAACGTTCTAACGTTAAACGTTGCCAGGTTCATATTCCAATGGCGGCCTGTCCGGAGCCAGTGATTCTTAGCACCCTCTGCTGCGTCGCAGTTCTGACCGCCGCCATGGTCAGTTGCTTCGCAGCTGCTGGGGATTGAGGGCCGGGGTTTGATTGTCGTGTTCATATAGGAGGTTGTGGCCAAGTACTGCACCAGGGTGGCCAATCCTGCTCTGGTGAGGGAGTGCGTTACCCGTTCTGGTCACCGGGATCAAGCCGCACTCCAGGCCTGTTTGTGCAATTTTATCAACACGCGGATTTTTTTTCTTTTTAATCCGGTGGAAAATTGCTGGCCAAGGTATTCGAACCACGGACCTCTTGCACGCGAGGCGAGTGTTCTGCCTAGTTTAAATAGTTTAAATAGTTGAATAGTTTAAATTGTTTACAACATACCAAATTATGATGAACGAAACGCAACTAAGTCCGGGGACTTCCTGACACGTCAAACAGCGACAAGGCGTTTGACACCTTGGGAGAGAAAAGATACAAATTGCACAGATACGGTTGCTGCTCAATATTCCAATGAATGACCTGCCGAACACCTTGGGGAAAATCAGGGGTATACGCAACGCCAAGTGCGCGCACCTGCTGACCGTGTGGACGCTACAAAAAGCCTTTCATAATATGCATTGTCGGCGGCCTTGGACATGAGTTTCTGGGGGTTAACTTAGCAGCGGGCACCGCTGCCCGATGAGCAAACTGCCCGGGATATCCCGTCGGATTCACGAGCCGCGGTCTGGCCAAACGAAGGCGTGCTGAAAGAGGTACGCTGAAATCTTTAATTGCACGCTAGGATGGAGGACCTGTATCCACCCCCGCATCCTAAGCTGAGCAGAGGAGAGATCGTGGAGTTCCAGAAAAGACACACTGGCGCTTTCTAGCATGGCGTAGTCTTGCATGCCATCTATCCCACAATTGTACAGTTGGCAAACTTTTAAAGTTTATTCCTCCTGACTGCACGCTGAAATTGGAGATAAAGATGATGCAATTCTGTTAATGCGACGTGTTTGCAATATTTGGATTCCATTTCGTTCCATTGTCAAGCGTTACATATTTTTTCCCTGATGCCCTTGAATTTCGAATTTTTGTCATTCCTTTTTTTCCGATAGCAATGGTATGGACACTTCAGGTGCATTCTTGACGTCGGCTTCACTGTCCCCGTGAGGTTCCGCATGAAGTCCAAAGGCGATAAAATCATCGCCGGGTGCTGTATGTGCGAGTGAAAGCGTGCGACGGTGAGCTCGCGATCGCGGCTCAATAGAGGGAAAGCACGCCGTCGTCCGGTATGCGCAAGACTCTGGAGCGAGGTAGGGGGGGGGGGGGAAGGTGAGGCGTCGTCCTCCGGGTGGCCCATGCGCCCGCGTCCGGCCACTTACCCGGATTGGATCGCTGTATCTTCAGCACAAGCTGCGATGGCGACAAGGTACACCGTGGATAGGAAGGTGGTGTTCTGCTCGGGCCGGAGGGTCGCGCCCCTGTGTCTTGAAAGCCATCTGCGACGTGCGGAGTCCGCCGGGCGCAAGGGCAACTGACGATCTCGGCTCAATCTGGCGCGCCATATATGGGGGAAAGTGGAGAGGCACGGGAGGGAGTGGTGGTGGCTTCGGCTCCGCCAACAAATGCGTACCTTGCAGGCCAGCGCTGGGTCGCGTGTGCCGTATCTTGAAAGGGATTTGGAGACGGCTGATACGTCTGTGACTAGCGGTAGAACGCTAGTCATTTCGCTCGGTGCTGCTGCCGCGCTTGCTCACACTAGCGTTTTGGCAGCGATTGTCCGCGTCAATTAAATGCGATTTGTTCACGTTTACTTGCGCGCACTGACATGTTCGCTAATTCAGTTAGTGAGCGAATGTTTTCAAGTTTGCACGGCCGATAAAGCTGCTATTCTGACTTCGTATATCTGTGTACTAATTTCCTATCGCAATCGCTGCTTCGCCTTGCGGGTGAAAGTGCGACTTTTTTTTACGTGCATGTTAATCGACCTTCTTTTCTTTAGCGTTGACTTGGTTGACATTGATTTCGCTTATACACATTGGCCAAGTTAGTCCATCCCGGAGATTGTGCACTGTGTGCTGCAATGTGCTTAATTTTCAACTAGTCTGACGCTAAATATGTCAGTGTTGTAGGTTTAATTACTGAACGACATATTCTCGGTTCTTGTTTCATTGAGACCTACATTTATTGCCTTTTGCGACTTCATGCAACGGTAGCGAGCGTTGAAAGGATAACTGTTTTCCTTAGAGGTCAGGAAGATCCCACGCACCCTCGTGAAGTCACCAAAGAAGACGCGTCCTTAAAATACTGACGCACATTTCGTTCGCTTCAGTGGTAAGGAATATTTCCCCGCGCAAGTAGCGGGAGTTCATGCTTAACATGTGCACCTGACTCATGATTAGACTGGCGTGCCTCGGTTCGTGCCGCTCAAGAATCTGGCTACTGCTCGGCGCCAGATGTTCTGCGCAGTCGTCGTTCTATCTGGCATCGCCTGTGTGACTGCCTAGGTGAGTTATTCCACGCCCTGCGTTGCCGGTAATGACAGCGCCACCAAGAGCGCAAGATACTGCACCGGGAAGCTGCAAATCTACTGACTTCTCATCACCATCCTGGGATTCGCCGCCACTTGTGGCCGATGCTCAAGCACCGCTCTTCGCTTCTTTAGGTAGGCTACGCATTTGTCTTTCTAAACTGCCTAGGTGCAAATTTTCTGACCGTCAGTTGCTGCCATCGAGTGTGCATTTCTGTATAAATGGGTGTAGGCTTTTCCACGTATCGGTGCGTATCGTGCGCGCATCGGATGTTATGTTCCTTCCTTGCTGGGAACCTGAAGTGCAATCGTGACAGCTATTCCCTGGCGCGAGCGGCCTGATCACACAGCCTTTTTTCTAGGCCTTGCTCGCTTTTGTTGGCTATGTGTTTTGCGTTATTGTTTCGCTGCGCGGGTGGCGGGGAGGCTAATCCAGGACCTAAGATCAAGGTTGTACTGACATCGCTTAGGAAGCGTAATGCCGAAACCACTGCTTCTGAGTGATGTCAAACGAGAAATCAGCACCATAAAGGACCGTGTCAGCGCCGTGGAAAAAAGTACAGAGAACGTATCAAAATTTGACAACATTGATGCAGTGACTGATTCAATCTGAAAGTTAAGGTTAACATAGAACAAAACTGGGCGTAAAGTTGCAGAGGTAGTGGGTGGGTGACGCGTCAGACAAACCACGGCAGGCGGACCTCCGCTCAAGCAGCCCTTTGTATCAATATACGCTATCGGTCACCGCGTTTGCCGCAGGCTATCGGTGAACAGACGACAGCGCGCTCCTCTGGCATTATCTCGTAGCGGTCGTCACCGCAGTGCCCGTCTTGTGCGGCACTATGCTTTTTTATCACGCTTTCGCGACACCCTCCTCCTCCGCTTTGCACCTCTACAGGTTCACGTGCACCCTCCTCATCCTCTCTCCTCCTCGCGCTCTCTTCGGTATTGCTGTCCATCTCCCGCTGCTCTCCGCGTTTTCTGCTTCAGCCTTCACCGCGCTCGTTTGCTCTGTTACGCCGAGGGCCAACTCGAAAGAGAGGATCGGATGCCTAAGAGCTGCGCTCTAAAATGGCTGCTTTATATAAAGCAAGCACGCTGAAAGACCTCGATACACCTATAGTACACTTAGATTTTTCTCCAGTGGTGCAACTTGTGCAAAAGAAGCTGCGTTACTTCGCGAAAGAAAAAATGGAAACCAAATCAACGTTTTTCGCGCCCTTTACCAAACTACACATGCGCAGCAGAAATTACCTGTGCAGCCGTGCTTCGGGCGAAGTAGTTAGAATAAAAGAAACACAGAAGGGTCAAACCGAATGACAGCCTGTGATTAGAGGGACAATAAAGAGAAGAATGAATTCTTCTGCATTAGTAAATTATCTTTCCATAAAACCAAAACACCCCTTTTACCACGATAAGACTTTTGGTAAGCCAGAAAAAGAGCAAGAACGAAAGATGGGTGGCCACGCCTCCTTGAAGTTCCGGCACCTAGTCGCTGTGACGATATGGATTTTGAAGGCATCTTCTTGGGCCTGCCTAATTATATAGCGGTACAGACTGACTACACTGCGTTCTGAAGGAACCGTGTATTAAGCATGATATTTTTCGGGAGCCTTTACTCAGCCACTTTGGCTCAAATGCGAAAACATACTTTGGAATCCCTGACGTCCGACTGACGTACCAGTGTCGGGGTTTCGGTGCGAAATTGAAATACTGATACTTGACCTTCATTTTCTCATGTAGTAATCATACTATTATCTTGAAATGACTACCTGCAAGGTTCCATACAATGCTTTATTAGGTTAAACTGATTTATTGTTTCGCTTTGGGGTCCCTTTAAGCAGAACACGCAGACTCATCTCAGCCCGGTGTCACTCCTCTGGTGAACATTCGCACCATCTTCCCCAAACCTGACACATTGAAAGGAACCATTGATTCCACATCATCAGATAACTTTACTTGCAAGGACACGTGGCTTCCAGATGACATCACTAGCCATAACCTCGCGCTCCCTTCACCGTTCGTAATTTGTCGCAAAGATAGGGCTGGTTCTAAAGGAGGTGGCGTGTTTATTGCAGTGAAAGAGGAATATCAGCTATAGCCGTCTATCATAGCTGTCAACTCACCCCTAGAGGCCCTTTGGATCTCACTAAAATTTGGTCCCTCAGAGTGGGTTTTAGGCGTCTGCTATTCGCCCCCACAAAGCCGATCTGACTTTACTGACCTATTTAACGAAGTCGTCGAGATAGTTACTAACATGTTTCTTACTCGCGTCCTAATAATACGCGGTTATTTAAACTCATCTGTCATAAACTGGTCAACATCATCGGTTAGTAGACAGATTAATCGGCTCGCTCACCTTCGTTATGTTGATTCTCTTCATGATCATGACCTCACGCTACTAGTTCACGAAGCAACGGCGGCAATCAGATTTCGGAGCTTGTATTCACCGACAATCCTGACATTGCCGAAACTTACGTTCTAGAAATTATTAGTGACCGCAAAGTGGTGTTTCTTTTCGCTTCCATATGTGGACAAAACAAAATTTAAGAAAAAAATTCGAGGACGCTTAAAGGGCCCCTAAGCCTTCCACAGGTCGAAATTTAGTTGTGGTTTCGTTAAATTCAAATCCCCAGAAAGGACCATTTTATGCTAAATGAATATCTCACTCACCCTGTGGAAGCAAACGTCGACAGCACATTCATGAAAGTCTGGGACATGGCTGCGTCTTGCGTGTCGTATTGTTCCTGGTTAACGAGGGGGAATCCGAGCATGTAGCTCACGTCCCAACCATGCGGCGTGCCCATCCACGTTGGCAGGTCGCTCTTTGCTGACAGGTAGCCGAAGACGTAGGAGTATACGGAGTGACCGCGTTCGGAATGAGCCTCGCCTGTGAAGTGCATGGGGCACACGAATGTCCTGTCCGAGAGAAAGTCCACGTACGCGCGTCTCAGGGAAGCCTTGTCGCGCACTTCAGAAGTGTACGCGGCGAGCTTCTCCGAGGAGTTCGTCTGGAGCCAAGAGAAGATGCTCTCGTGGATGGCACTGTTGAAGGACTCCTCTCCGAGGCCTTCGATCTTCTCTGCCAGAAGTGGTGGCCTGGGAGGGTACAACAGCGCCATGGCTCCCTCGTCCGTGGTCACTCCGACTATTATGTCGGCAGGGTTGAACGAGCCTTCTCTCATCGATACGTCTGGATCCTGTGGCAGGAACTGGTTGGGAAATGTCGGCACGAACGGGAATATCTTGGGCGCTAATGTTTCGCTCGCCGCACGCACGAGTTCGTCGGCGCTTTTGGTTCGCAGGCAGGCCACCACTGATTCGGGGTGGGAGGCCAAGCTGACGCTACCGTGGGCACAGCCGACGGCCACGGCAACAAGGTTGCCTTTGCGCATGCTGTCCCCCACGGGCTCGACGAAATCTCGACTGCGTAGCGTTCCGCTCATAAGGACCGCCGTTTGGAAGAGGCCGCTGCTCATTGGCGAGATCACGTGGGCGTGGGCGCTCATGCCTCCAGCGCTCTCCCCGAAAATCATCACTTTCGATGGGTCGCCTCTAAAGTTGCGAATGTTTTCCTGGATCCACCTGAGCGCCAAGTTCTGGTCCATGAGACCCACGTTGCCGGGTGCCTCTGTCGAGTTCGCGTCTAAGAATCCGAGGATGCCGAGCCTGTAGTTGAAGGAGACGACGACGAAACCGGTTCTGGCAGCCAGGATGGCGCCATTGAAAACTTCGACGCTGCTGGAGCCGTGCGAAAAGCCACCGCCGTGGATTGACACGAGTACTGGAGCGAGCGTGGTGGCGCGCGCGACAGGACTCCAGATGTTGAGGTGCAGGCAGTCCTCAGTGAACTGCACGCCGGCACTCAGGAGGGGGCTAATGACGACCTGCATGAATGAATGCCAGGGGATAGTATTATTTCTTTTTACTCGCCCGGAATAACTGCATTGCCACACAGTAAGATGAGTGAGTTGGAGTGAAGAAGTTGGGTGCTCTAAGGAATGTAAAGACCTGTGCTCTTCCTTTCTGGCCTCCTGTTTAGGAGAGGTTCTCTTAATGTATGCTTGCAAGATTTCCTATATTTGCTGAAAGATTCTTTTGCAAGGTCAACATCGACGTTTTCACGTTAAACATATGCTGTTCTTCAGAATGCACCGGGGGAACAATATAATCTGGGTGGAAACACTCAAGGTATGTATTAGTTTCACCACGCTGATTACGTGTCGTGGCGATTACGTACGGTGAAACATTGCCACTTTAACAAATGTCCTTTTCTGGTGCGACTAAACACTCAACTTGTTATCGCTTGTAGAGGGGAAGACCTTGCAGTAAAATGAGCTGCTGCGGACATTGTCACAAATACTGATAATCATACAGTTTCTGAGTTGCAAAATGCGGAATATAACTGTTCTTCATGAAGTGTGTCTAGGGTTTAGTGCCGCCTAGCATTAAAATCTAAAACGTAACGGCTGCGTGGATCATCGAGCCAACCCTCTCATGGTGAATGCACCTTATACGTGATACTTATCGCACGGCCTGTCTGTGTGACAAAATAGTTGACTGCACTAGAGGCATCTAACTAAACCAACAATAGGGATAACGAGAAAGGGAGGGGTCCGTTTTCTTTCGTTCACAACTGATGTTGTGCGTTTACCTTCCTGCATATAAACCTCGTTCGTTTGGTTGCCTATTATTCTGGCCAGGGTAAAACATGAATCAACTCAAGGTAGTTGAGCTTCCTAAGCTGCAATATGACTACCTTTTCTGTCTCGTTTGAAGTGCTAACTTATAATCAGCTGCATTCGCTACCCAGTCAAGCACAAACTAGCCAGCGACCCAGGTAGGCAGGAAAACGGTTCACCACAAGCATACATAGAGGCTAACCTAGATCCATACTTGCATAGCTTCACAGATACATGCATACATGCATAAATACATGCATACATACATGCATATATACAAGCATACATAGTCCTCCAAAATTTCGTTAACTACGCCTAGAATGCTGATCGCATTAGAATACATTTAAAATATAACTTGTTCATGGCCGTGAACCCGCGTGAAACCTTTTCGTCAAGTACAACAGCCAATCCCTTTAGCGAGCAGAGCCATGAATGTGCACAGTAAGTAGCGCTGTTGAACAAACCTCTTTTACGCCGTCTTGTGTCACTTGGTGTGTGCCACTAGTTATGCGCCGCTTTTCAATACCAAAAATCAATGAAAAAATTTCGGCGCTGTAAGGAATCGAACCCCCGTCATATACATTCATAAAACATAAAAAAGGTTTTAAATTATTTTGATTGGTGTCAACGTCCCTTCCTTTTTAAATAATAAATGTGTACAGACACACCATGTGCGGACTTCAGGGCGGCGCCACTATATGGCTGTATGTGTTAAGAGGAAAGCGCGGGAGAGGAATGTGGCTACATTAAACATGGCGAGTTTCGGTGTTAGAGACAGGCAATGTCGTTACATTGCTGCGATCGCGTTAATAATCGCGTTGTTAAACAGTCATCCTGAAATGCTTTCTGCGGGAATTTTTCGGTCATCAATTTTCATACTTAGCGTCTTAGCTATTATCCGAATAGCCACCATGAACGGCTTTATTCTATATTCTCGGTAGTATGTCCGCATAGCGGGCACAAATATCCTAACAAGCGTAAGATATGCCTCAAGAATTCTTCAGCTTGCAGCAACAAACAGTGGGCGCTTCTAGTGCTCACATGACGATCTTGTTCCTAGCCGTCGAAGCACGTCTGCTGTCCGCTCACCACTATGGTTTTAGCAATTTTACGGTTAGACCAAAAAAATGTGTGCCTACTTGTGGGCAAGCAGTCCTCCTGTTTGTTGTGTCCAACACGTCTTCCCATTCCTCGTGGGGCTGTGGTGGTTGAAAGCGTAGCCTTCCCACTGGTGGCTGCGCGTACGGGATCCCACGGTACTCTTGTATTGTACGACCAAGTACTCCGATCCGGTTTCCGCCGACGACACCCTTGGAAGTGCTCTTCTCCACATCAAATGCGACGCCGCATGAGGCCGTGGCCAGAAGGAACAGGATGGTGCCCACTGCCGCCATGTGCGGTATGTGCTTGTCAACTCGACTGCAAAAACGTTGTTCAGTGCTTAAACCTATCAGTTCTGAAACACCAATGCAGGGATGGAGAAAGTTTACTATATTCTAATGAAGTAATCCTGCATAAGGTATGAAAAATTTACCACTAGGACACTGCACGCGATACTTTATTGCATTATTTACTTTTGTGTTATGGTCAGTTCAGACGTTTTCAGAACAGCGCGTCCGTATGACATACTCCGTCTGAGGCTATTTCTTTTTCCATGCTGAGATAGGTGTACATCCCGCCGCTCTGGCACTCGTTCGTCTGTTATGCTACCATATGGCACCCAGCATTGAGCAACCGTATACAATACGCGCGAAGAAGCGTGGGAAAGTGTTAACACGTCGCCTTCATGGCGGGGTCAACCTCTGATGTGAACAGCTTCTGCATCATGACGTCATACACACACCTCCAGGAAAGGGAAAGTAAAGGTTGTTGGGCGAAAATGTTTTCTGAAAAGTTATTCAAAGAGCTCTCTGGCTTAGAAGCACTTTTTCTAGTGCTTCGATGTACGCTGTTTTCACTGAGCACTAGAACTGAAGGTTCAAAAACGCGGCGCAGTATTGCGTCAAAGTACCATGCTTGCACAAGACCTTGTAGGACATGCTCAAGTATGCAAGAATGTTTATTTTCAGTCAAATATGCAATCTACTGACTCCGTACTGCCGCTGATGTTTGCGAAAATTACACTGCATGCGATGAATGCCAATTACCGCAGGTTAAGAATGCGGAATGGGCGCGATGAACACTGTCCTCGCGCATTCACCTTGATAAAACAGAAGCTGGCTTAGATTTGCAAATTTCTTCAGCTTTCAGCGATAAAACGGCAGTTTTAATGAATGCATTCTCAATATTGCCAAAAACAAAAACACATTCAATTGAAAACATTGAAAATTCTAGAGCGACACTCAGCTACAGGTACATAGAATACCTCGGCTATAACACTTCCAGCAAAAGTGCCCTTGGGTATGGGGCATACATCATAGTAGTGCTCTTCGTGCTTAATTATGATTATACAGCCCGCTATAGCTACCCATAAATAGGCAGCTCTAGCTGAAAAGAGATAGTTTTAACAACGGCCTTTTCTGGCTTTTGCAACCTGTTTAAGGCAGTGAATGGAGCTCCCTAACTGCAAGTACAATGAGTTAATGTACAACCTAAGCAACTGAAGCCGAAAGACAACGGTGAAGTGTCAAGCAGAACGCTGTTTCGACTTCACTAGGTGAATGTGTGCAACTATGCTTGTAGGCACCTTCCTGTAGAATTGTAGAATCTATATACGACTATATCTTGCGTTTTCATCGCGATTCGTGCCGAAGTTTCTTGGCACGAAATTCCGCTCACGTTGATGGTGCGCATGGAGACCATCAAAAAGTAGGAAGTAAACACTTTTTAAGAGCGAAACTCTTACCAAGGAGCGCTTTAGAACGTTCAAAAAAAAAAGAAATAACATGCGCACAAATAAAAAGGCGGAGCCAACAATGGATGAAGGCAATGGAGGAATCTTCGTAGTTTTGATAAATTACACGAAATCAAAAGCAAATGGCCGGTCAGCGGGCGCAGAACATAAAACCTCTACATGGCCGGCCTGTGATGGCTACTGATACAGATGCAGTCATGCATCTTCCTCCTTCCTCGTTATTGGGTCACTTATATAACGTGATTGACACTATGTGCTGGTGCTGCTTTGCATTAGTGCTCATTCACATGGGCTACTAAGTGGCACCGGTCTCACAGCTCTGCAAGTGATTGCTTTTCTCAAAAAGCGGCCATTTTTGACCAGTCGTTTGCTGCGCGATTTTGCACTCGCATGACATCCATCGCAAAACTGCTGAACCAATCATCTGGACCGGAACAGAACGTCTGTTTGCACTGACTACTATTTTACATAACGATCTCGTTGGATACAGACGAAAACAGCATATCGTGAAACATATCGATGTACTTGGATGTTTCACCCAAATATTGTCCACCTGTACGAGGAATCAAACTCAAGGACAGGAATCGCAGTCTGCCATGGGCAAATTATAAAAAATTATTAGAAACCAAAGAGAAGGATCCCGTTAAGGTCTGGTCAGAAGTATTTTCGACCTAAGGGGAGGTGGGTTGCACACAGTATATAAGGTTAAAATGTTCTCCTCTTCATCATGAGCCTATATTCATAGTACCCAGCCTGTAGCCCTAATTAGTCATTATAAAAGCAAGCGTAAATGCGGATGAAGGATGAAAGTAATGGACAAATGAACACATGCGCTGATTTCCAACACAAGCTTTATTAAAAACCCCACACATAGTGGCAGATGATGTTTTTTTTTCCGGAATTTATTGAATTGTCTGTTGCAAATGATAGTTCTAGTCCTGGAACTGGGTTATTCAGAGACGCGGACATTCCGTGCACAAGAAATTGAGACTTGTTGAAATAATTACAGAAAATTCAGTAATTCCATTCTTAATTGTTTATTTTGTGTCGGGTATTACAACTTAGCAAGTGTAGCCAGAGAGCTTTCAAGGCATACGCACTGCTAATGAATTTCCAGAATGACGTAAATTGGGAGGTAGGAGCCAGGAACCCCGCCATAAAAATGCACTGTTGTTCTATTTACTTATTTAAAAAAACAATATTTAATGCACTCAAGCACAAAATTAATGGAAGCCCCCATACATTTCGTCCCACATATTGGAAGATAGCATATAGAAATAGGTGACTTCCTTGAAATTCATTTCTAGTGTATAGCTCTTGCAAACTCGCTGGCTACCATTCGCAAATTGCAACATGTTCCGTAAATAACTAATAGTCTCATTAAGAAATTTTCCTTAAAACATTATGTGTTTCGATTTCTTGTGGCAATAATGTCCACCCTTTTTATTACTCTACCTCAATTACAAGAAGTATGCCTTGTCTCACAGGCGAATTCTAACAAATTCCGTAAAATTTACACGTGATCACCCTGTATATATACAGGCATCGTTTTCGGTTTCCAATATTGCGAACAGTGCTAAAACGAGAAATAACGCAAACCTAAAGGATACGCAATGGTTCATCATTCATTTGTGAGAAAGCAATGTAGATTAGGAGCCAGAACCACTTTCTGTGCAATTAAGATAGGCAAGTAAACTTTGAGACAGGGAAACAGAAGCATTGCTAACACGATCAGCCCTGGTGACGACTGAGGCCTCAATTATCACCCTTGTGTGATCCCTTTCATGCTTCACCACAACAGCAGTCTCGTAAAACATAGGCACCAAACATAGTGGTTAAAATATGAGAGAGTGCTTTTTACCCTTCTGCACCACTAAATTGTGGCCTTGCAGTCTAAGGTTGAGGCCGCTGCCAGCCTGTCTTATGTAGTTCATTTCCCAAGATACGGGGTAATGTACATTCAGGCATCACTCAGTGCCCAGAGTGATTGTGTTCGCTATCCCTGTGTTGTTCTACCCGGCAAGGAATTAGCCTATGCATTCACTGAGAGTGCTTCTCGCGGCTAATGCACGCTCTTTCTCACAAATGAATCATGAGTTGTTATGTTTGCTATTGTTCATGGTTTGTTTTCACAAACAAACACAAAGGTACAGTTCGATTGCAGTGACTTGTACGCGTACGCGTATAAGTATACATATAATACTTTACACAGAGTGGGCTAGTTCAAGGCAGCCTACCCGGCGTGGTTGCTTAATGGCTTTGTTGTAGGACTATTAAACTATTAAGCACGAGGTCGCAGGATCAAACCCCAATAATGGCGGCCACATTTCGATGGGGATGAAATGCAAAAACACTCCTGTACTTAGGTGACCAAAGTGATCCCAGGCGGTGAAAATAATCTGGAGCTCCCCACTGCGGCGTGCCTCAAATCAGATCGAGGTTATCGCCCGTAAAGTACAACGTTTTAAAAATGACGCAGTGTGCTAGGGGGCTGAAACCAACTCAGTGGTATTTAGAATCGCGCGGCCATGTTTGTGGTACCTCCGTCGTTTTGAAAAGCCATTTAATTAGTATACCTCATTATCTAACTTTGTAAATATTGGTGTCACAATGAAACAAGCAAAACGAGTTTTAGATAACATTTGAAAATGGCCCACTGAAGTGTTTGCAACTAAGTGCCATTCATGGAACTTTTTGTACTTTTTTTAGAGAAATCTCGCGAAATACAAAAACAAGATCGTGATAGCGCCAATATTTCAATGCTTCCAGACGACCGATCAAGAAAGAAAATGCGCTTGTCTCTGCAGTGCTGTTCGGGACAGGCTTGGCGTTTCCAGTGGCCAAAAGATACGCGCCAGCAACTCTCGATAGTAAGGTGCGATCGCGAACTAATAAAAGAACATGACAATTGCATATTCGTTCCCCGTTAAACTGTTCTGTGGTCAGCATTTAGTCAAGCCCGATCTTTTCTTATTGTTTTTTATTGCCGTGCGTATTCGAGTTTCGGTGCACAAGTCGAGCGAAAGGTATGTTCACGCCACGTCAAATCGACGCGCGACTCACCATCACCGTCACTCGCTTTGCGCACCTCATAGCGATGCGTCACGCCAGTGAGTTTCGAAAGAAGGCAAGCAAACAACAAAGGGACGTATTGACACAATGGCATCTGTTCATTTTGTCTTTTCGAGACGAGAAGAATGCCCTTTACAAATGATCACAAGGCAAATATGGAGTTCCTCTTGGCAGTGGTGCGCTGGGATAGGTGAAACTCCTCATAGCGATCGAAATCTTGGCGCTGTGGAGGGAGACCAACTGGATCCACTGTTATTACGACAAAGCAGACGCTAAAGCCGACGGGGACGTTCAAGAAGACTAAGCACAGGACTTCGACTATAAGTGAAGACGCAGACAAAGACATCCTGGCGTTCACGATTGCGGAGCCTCATGTTAGAGTTCGTAACGTAATTGGTGACGTGCATGGGTCAAAATCAACTATCCGGATGATCACGAAGAAGGCGAAGCTTCATCCGTATTGTACTCAACTCCACCATAAGCTAGACGAGAATGATTTCCATACACCACTGGACTTCATCAACTGGATTTTGATCGTGGAACGATGAGCCGGGCTTCCTCAAAAACGCCCTGTAGGTGGAAGAAGCGAAAGAAACGAACTTTTTCAGAAACGCGCAGGCCATGCTCCATCCGTAACGCCCTATATAGGACCGAGAAGTGCCCGCACTGGTTGGCGCAATCCCCTCCTCCGCCGCGGTAGTCAACCTCGATGCTCGCTTGACATGGCCTTCGAAAGACAGTGGATCGGGTGGCAGGGACAAATGGTATGACCTGCAAGGTCACCGAAGATGACCCCACAGCACTCCTTTTGCGGGAATACGTCAAAGAACGCATATGCGAAACCAAGAACATCACACCATGCACACTAACAAGTAGAATTCCCCTTGTTTGCAGCGAAATACTTGGTGTCGTCAGTAGCGCAGCGACAGACATTTTGAAGCGGTATCAGTGCTGAATCGCTTCAGAAGCAGACTTGCTTTAAAAAAAGAATAATGTGAGGCACGTCAAGACTCATTTCTAAGATCGTAAACGTACACAGAATATGTCCTTCATGACGCCTACCACCGCTCCTGTCATGAACTTGTTGCGCCAGGACAAGAGCGAACCTGAAGAACCGGATCCCGTTGCTTCTTCGTATCTTGTTTTCGGCTAATTACCTCAACGCACGGTTCGCTTTTCGTGTCATTTAATCTTACGTTTTGTAGCCTAATGTCATGGCAGCTATCTTTGCAATCAGGAAATTAAATGTATTTCTATTTAAGCTCGCACATTGTTTGACTTGCCCACATGGAGCCTTACTGCCCGGAAAGCGCGTACGGCCGTGCAGCCCAGGTGACGCTATCACACGCACTTCCCGCGTCCGCTTCTTTCGGCCGTGACCGTGAAATTGGGCGTCACGGCCACGCACATGTCACGCAAAGCGCGTTTTCGCCGCACCAAGGCCTCATGCGGAGCAGCCTGCGCTTCCTAGAAAAGTGGCGACCACTTGCTTTTTGTTGCGCGCGTCAGCAGTTGCTGGGGCATTTCTTACGGCCACCGAAAACACCAAGCCTGTCCCGGACAGCGCTGCAGAGACGAGCGGACGTCGTTTCCTGATCAGTCGTCTGAGGGCGCTGAAGTTGTGGCGATATTAAGCGGTTCTTTTTGTATTTCGCGGGCTTTTTTTAAACGCAAGTGCAAGAAGCATCACCAACCTACCTCTTTATATGGCTTTCAAAGATTATGAAAATGCATTCGACTCGGTAGAAATACCACCATTCATGCAGATATTGTGTAATCAAGCGATAGAGGGGGTGGACGTGAATATTGCGGCAAATATATGCAAAGATTGCGCTGATAGCCTAGCAAGGGAACTAGAATTCATGTTCGCCAGACAGCCACCGGAGTCTCCACTGAAGTGAGTCTCTCCAGGCGAATTACCTAGAGGGGACACTGATAACGACAAGGCAAGTAATAGAGTACGAATAGGTTGCAGTACACACGGCCGACGCAACCGACTTTTGTCTGGAAGCTCATCACTATAATTAAAAACGAAGATTTACAATCATTGCATTCCGCTGGTGCTAACATGTGGGTCAGAAACTTGCAGGTTAACAAAGAAGCTCGCGAACAAGTTAAGGACCACGCAAGGAGGGATGAAACGAAAACCTGTAGGGGTAACGGCGGGAGACAGTAAGAGAGCGGTGTGGGTCAGACCTAAAATGGAGATAGTCCATATGCTAGTTGAAATTAAGAGACAAAAATGGACAGTACATGCAATGCAATGCGTAGGGCAAATAACCGGTGTCCCATATATAAATATATATATATATATATATATATATATATATATATATATATATATATATATATAGAAAGCCCCATTACTAAACCTGAAATATGAAATGAGCGTTTGTGTTGGTCTGGTCTTTCCGTCCACTGTCCGCTGTTGCAGTGTTCATTATAACAGATTACCAACTAGCCCAGTCACACACATTGCTAATTAGACGACCGAAGGCAGCAATTTATCCACCGTTTACTTTACTAGTACTTCCAGTTTCCTAACGTAGCAGGTCATGCTTAAGCCGACTTTTACGATAATGTGACGCCGCAAACGAGATCTGCGTTTTCTCGGACGCAGTTTGCGCAAAACTCTGCTAGCGCACTTTGAAGCGAATAAAAACGTCCGTATACGCACCCTCAAATTCGCATCTCACGCTTGCGGGCGTCGCAGCCCACCTGTGGCCAACGAGTTGCTGTGTAAATATTTCGGATTGCAAGACGGGGACGTACGCGCACCAATTTTACACGCAGAGTAATAAATGGTGATATTTAGTTTGAGTTCATTTTGCAAGCACGCCGGGTACACGGAGCACAACCGGAAAATGAAGCATGCTGAAATTAACTTCCGCAGCAGTATATGCGCTTTGTCCTGTGAGAATGTGTGCCTATGTCTGCTGTTCCTGTTGTTCTCGCAATTTATGCGCTTCTTCAAAATTGGAATTATTTTTGAGCCGTAGAAATCTTACGCTGCCGGAACAAACAGCAGGGCCGCAGACATTTACTTAGAAGAGATTTCCATCGTGATTATACCTCATAATTTTAATTCAAAGAGTGAAGCATTCAGTGACTGAGCCTAGGCGCCGTCTATAACATTAGGTGGACATTTTGCATTTAGTGTATAACTATGTGCGAGCAGGGCCAATTTGTGCACTTCGCCTTCGTAGTCATCTGATATATGAAGACGGGTCGATTTATGATTTATTTATGATATGTGAAGACGGGTCGACGGGCCTGTATACGAAATTCCTGAGATAAATTTTTCCAGTGCACCTCCGTTATGCTGCCGCGGTGACTGAAACTAATACACGGCTGCACGCAGTCTACTTGGTTCGTGATCGTGGCATCGCAGTGGCGCTCTGTAACAGTAAACACGCTAAGAAAACGCGATTATAGGAAGAAAGCTGATGCGCAATCTATTAACTGCTTTATTCACGTTATATCTATAGTTTCCACGTGAATGTGAACAATACACTCGTTCTCTTACGCGTCATTTGCGTATGTCATGGTGCTTCTATTCCAGCGTGTGCACTGGTTGTACTATTCGGTGCAACTTCACATTCTGTGATTGGAGCTAGAATTTCCATGTACCTCGTCAAACTGAGTGGCCCCGTGGGGACAACCTGATGCGTAGCGGTTCACCCCGAACGTGGGCGACGCAGCTAGCGTCTGCGTTGCCGTTGGTCCTTGAGCTGCCGCAGAAGAGCACCTACACCGGACGATGGCCTGCTTGGGCGGGCGTAGACGAGCCGCTATCTCATGCGGCGACCTGTCTGAGGCGAAGAGGAGGAATTGTGTTTTATATGGGAACGCCTTACCTTCGCGAATTTTGTCATCAGCGCGGCGACCCGCCGCTTGCCTAATTTTGAGACACGGGACTTCTTCTTTGCTCACACGAGCTGCAAGGTGCCAATGCAGCTGCTATTGCGAAATTGATGATGATGATGATCTCAAAGGTGTGGTACATGGCCGAATAAAAAGAAAGGACACACACGAGATCAGCCATTAAAGGGTAATGAAACTGGGACAAAATTTTCACCTTCCTCAGTCCTTGATTCATGTTCGCGCGTTTCTTGCGTTGTTGGTGCTGCACGAGCACGTTTTGTGGAACTGAGACATTATTCAGGGCTCGTGCTTGTAGCAGTACCACTATTCATCTTTTCAAGTCTTCGTGTTATCTTTTACAATAATTTAACTATTACGTTAAATTTTTCAGCGTGAGGAATAATAAACAAGGACCAATGAAAGCGGTCAATAAAGGAACGCTCATTAGTAACCGCACCCACACATTCAGACTGTCCTTCTTGAGTATTTACCAATTATCCAAGCTTCTAAGCAACGCTACTCAACAGGACACTAAGAAAAATCTTAGGTCAAAAATACATCGACACAAGATTTCTCTAGGAGCCTAGAATCATTTTCTGTGGGCTTTTTTTTTACGTTCACACACAGGTGCTTTTTGTACATCGAACAGAATGTTATTTTATGAGTGCCTTTAGCAGAGTGCCCAATTCTGATCATAGAACTGGATTAGTCGATTAAGCCAGCATCGCTTGAAAAATAAACAGATGTGCATATTTATAGAAATTACAAAATGTTACCAGGTATTTAATTAGTGACTTCATGGTACAATTTGCGATTTATAAATTGTGGCGGATGAGATTTACAGAAATTTAGAAACATTTTCAAGTAATTAGTTTAAAGTTAAAAAAATGTTATTTATTCAAATGTGCATTTCAATTTTTTGCAAGAAAAATTGAAATGCACATTCAATAAATGTCCGTCTCTTCATGTAATTTAGCTCAAGGAGCAGACGAGTACTCTCTGGCATTGGAATATCAAATAAATTATGCAAATCATAAATGCCTATCGGAATCTGTGTGATTCCAAGCTCTCATGAGGCGGTTATTTTCATGCTACAAAACTGCCGTATTGAAAAAATCCTATATAAGTCGTGCCACATTCTTATATGAAGACGTGCAAATGCTGGTGATGGGAAGAAACAGGTTTTATACAGGAGCCTATAAGATCAAACATAAATATGGATGAAGGGCGTATGGCTCGTACGGGATTTAAAAAAAAAAAGCTGCGTTCATCTTGTGCAACGCGCTTTCAACAGTAGTGGTTACGTGCTTGCCGGGCCAAAGAGCAAGGCGCCCTCCCCCCCCCCCCCCTCCTCTCCGAAACCCACGTGACCCACTCGACCGCTGATTACACTGTCTCAAGGAGTGTCCCAGTTTCCATCACGCGATCTTTGAGATAAGCCCAGGTATTTCACTATCTGCAGGATGGGCTCACCATATTCGGCAAGTGCTGGGCGAAGCTGATGCGCCAAAGCCATTCAGTGAGGGTGTAGAAATATTTGTTATTGTAAAGGAAATACGCGGTTGTCTGCGTGTAAGCTTCTACGGATGATATTTAGGTACCGTTTCTTGTGTGTAATTCCGTCGACAACAGGGCTGACGCTGCATCATCATTAGGAGCAGCACTTATAGAGCTACATGTAGTCCTGTTCATTATGTGAGTGTTGTTCTGTAGGTGAACTATTCGGCAAGATATCTACAGCTGTACCCAGCATCAGCGTCCCCGGTCAGAAAAGTTCGGGCAGGTGTGCTTAGAATGCTTTGCTTAAAGAAGGATATCGCATACCATTTCCTCTATATTAGCTATGAACTTGTTTATTCCCAGATTAACGTCGGGTAAACTGCTGACACCTCATACAGCAATTAACCGAAAGCAAAAAACACAAAATTTCAACCTCTAGTGGAACTCTGCGAGTTACCAGAGAACCCCATTTCCTGTCCCTCGCGAGTTAAACGTGCGCTTCGTTTCTCTAAGAACATTCCACCCGTCTAGTGCATCGGCTTACCTTCGGCAGGGCGTAATACCTCTAATCGAAGTGCTTGTTTTGATCCTTCATCCGGGTCGACAAGTGTAACACACCCGTCGATACTGTTACATCATCACATCACACTCAGCCGTAGCCCTAAAACACACAGGCAATAGCAGATTGACTTGTTTCTTTCCACCACGCAGTGTCACAACATCGGGCGACATTGGCGTGGTAGCGAGTTTGCCGCACGTGCCTTTGCCTACAGGCGCACCGAGAAAGTGTTTTCGCCCTATTCTCCACAGCCATGATTGATGGTTTCGTCCAGGACGCCTCGTTTGCATGTGAAAGCTTGCCGTCTTAACTGGACGCAAACAAAGGAACGCCCAGAGAACGTGGCCGTAATGTGCGATTGTGTTATATATTTTTTAGTTTTTTTTGTGCTTGGCCTCCACCCTCCTCTCTATAGGGAAGGCTCGTGAGTTCCCTAGTGACGCGCTTTTCTGCCCCATGGGACGGTTGCAATTGGCTATTCGGTGAATTATTGTCCCACGCACGGTCGCGCATACCAGTGGTTCTTTTGTGGTGCACCGCTTTCGCAGAATTTCAAGCACGAAGCTACGACGCGAAGCGAAGTCATCGGTGACTATCACGTGGGCACCTTCCCACGCACCACAAGAACGCACACTGCATAGAGCCCTAATAAATACGCGCAAGCGCGTATGCAGCCAATAGCCCCGTGAACGCATACTGACTAGAACCATAATGGATTTGTGCCAAGGATGTAGGCAGCCAGTTGTTCCGTCGAGGTTTGCATGAATAATTAGCCAATCAATGCTCGTTGATTGCATATTTTACGCCGGATGTACTCATCTCAGCTATTCGGCAACTGTGAAAGAGATACGGCTTTCGTAAGCCACCTGTCGCGGCAGCACCGTGGTTATTGAGTGGCGTTCCTGTGGTTGAGGTCACGGGTTGAATCAAAGCCCCGGATGCTGCGTTAACCTGCAACTTGAACTGGAGACCACATATATCTAGTATATGCGCGAAATTAGCTTCGGCTTGCTATTTATTAATAAAATGCAGGGAATATCTTGACCTTAGCGTACTTAAAGTTGTTTACTTTTCCATATTTCACTGTCACATCACATATTGTTCTGAATCATGGTCAAGCACATATAAAACATACATAGATCCCGTTTTTCGGTTACAGAAAAGGGCCTTGCGCATTATGACATACACAAGGCCACATGATAATACTGACATGCTGTTCTGTCGTCTCGGTATATTACCTTTATCTCTGGCATGCGAAATGAAAGTTGCAATTTTGATTAACAATATCTTAGATGGGAATCATTCATTATCACCAAGCCTGTTTGTTACACCTAATCGCAATACAAGGGGTGCAACAAATATAAATTTTAACCTACCAATCCCTCGTAACACGTATGGCCAACGACTACTTGAGTTTCATGGTGCTAAAATTTGGAATACAGTACCTCTTGAGGTAAAAATGGCCAACAATTTCGTGTCTACTGTTAAAAAGCTATACCTATCAAAAAGTACGTGATTTTTTGTCAGTCTAGTTCTCCACCTGTTTCATACTGTGCTGGATCTATTCAGAAAGCCTAAACACTTCAACACAGACCCTTGCAAATGTGTCACTTCTACGTATAATATGCTATCCCGGTTTTTTCATTGTGTATGTGCATGTATTCTCCTGACAGTTCTTTTTATTACCATTGATTGATATGCACTATTTTTCTTTTGTAATGTTTTTCATTGTATGTATCTACCTAACTGTATTAGGTTGTATCATTAAAAACTAGATAAGCGCATGACATTGTAGCTGCTACTACAAATATGACTATGGGCCTACACTAGCCTTTGGCTACAGGCCCAACAGTTCCTTTGTACAAATTATTATCAATGAAAAATAAACTGAATTGAATTGAATTGAATTGAAACCTGGAGGCACAATGGAAAGACGTTCGTGTAGTTAAATTTAGGTGCAGGTTAAAGAAGCCCAGGTGCTCAAAATTAATCCGGAGTAGCCGACTACCACGTGCCTGGAAAGAAGACGGTGGTTTTGTCACGTAAAACAGAAGAATTGGGGCAATGTAGCTTTGCTTCACTTTTTATTTCTTAATTTTTGCTTGTTTCGTAAGCAAATATGAAGAACTCGCATTATGTAAAATTGTTTCGAGACGCATCGAAGAATGCCGATTGTATTTTAGTTTGATAAGCGCACCTTGCGCACTTGTTATATTGGCAGGTATTTAGTTGCTGTGATTGGTTGGTTTAAATTTATCAGCATTTAAGCAATGAATGGACGCCTCACAATGGAGCCAACATTCCGAGACAAAGTTACGGACAAGATAAAACAAACAAATTTTGGTCTCTTTTTCAGTCACCGTACCGCGTCTCGGGCTGTTTATTTTATAATTGTTGAATCAACATCTGTCACGCATTTGCGCAGTGCTGCATCAACTGCTTTTTTTGTAGCTGTTGTATGGCTAACAATTCATCGCACAGTGAATTGGGGAAGAGAATACATAAATGCGTTGATTAGGCTTAGGGATCACGAAATCTTCAATAATTGCTTTTTTTTGTTTGTGCGACAGTGCAAGGACCAAATTGGGAGAATTTTCAACTGTGCATTCTTCGAAAAAGAGACTAGGTTGACAAAGCCTGCACAAAATTCCTTAGTTAAAAGCAGTCATTATCAAGTTTATGAGTGCACTCTTCTAAGAAAGCACGAATAGGTTTCCGGTGGTCGTGAACAAGCAATAATAAAAAAGGTGAGTTGTCAAGGGCAATTTTTCATTCTCACTCTTTGTCAGATCAGTACTAATGACTTCATCTGTCCTGCGCAAGTTTTATTTCAAAAGCAATTTTTTTAAATAGCGTTTTAATATATTTACTTTCATAGTTAACAAAACTCAGTCCGTCTTCAGTTATTTAGAAATTTTATACGTGGTTGATCTTTTAACATGTTTCTCTCTCAAATTGTCACAAGTCATAGACTTCAAATTGCTTCTTTCCGTCCTTGGAACTTCTCGCTTTCATGACATATATCCCAACGCGTTCCAGTATCTTACATTCGTTTTGTGAAACTTAAAAATTGACTTAACTTACAGCGACAAAAAAGAAGCAACCCAGTTTTCTGTTTGCCTGCAAACAGTACGAGTCTACATATTAGCTTCAGTAGGCTTCAAGAAAGGCGGGTTGTAAGGAATCAGTGACGCGTGAAGGTGGCATTTCTTTGGTCGCTGCTGTCACCTTCTAGGGCAAAATTAGAGCACTAAATCTGAGTGTTTAACCTTGAAGTGAAAATTTTATAGAAGAATTATACAGGATAAGCGTCTTGCCAACAAAATTAGCTTAAAATTTGTAAACACGCCATAACGGCAATGTCTAAAACGGAAACTAAATAGTGTTTGGTAAACACGAATTTGATAACGCTAGTTCTTAGCAATAATTTTTACCACCAAAGCGCACAAATTCCTGTGAAGACAGCATCTGCGTACCTGGCCTATAGCGTCCGTTTTTTTTTTAATTGCTGGTGCCTTAAGGCAGATGGCAATATAGGCAACTATTCAGCTGCGCAATTTCGAGCTTCGGGGTTTTTGGTATGTGACAAAAACCCCCGTTTTAAGATAGTGCACGGAATGGAACATGTAGCCTTATTAGAAGGCCGGCAGACATGTGCTATTTACACGTGGATGCAAGAAGCCCATAGTCTGCAGTGCTTTTGCCTTTCTTTCAAACGCTCTGTATGATTTTGGCAGCTTTAATGTGAAGCAGCAGCAGCAATTGAACGTTTACTCGAGTAGGCATTAGCAAGCTTAGAGTAAGCTAGTCCCCAAGAAAGTCAAATTTTATGATAATAATAGCCTGAGGGATCTATATTTTCAGTGATATTAAAAGCATTCTCACGGTTTCACAGTAGTCCTTGAAGTTCCGTAGACCGTTTGGACTAGCCACGTATGTTGAAGTGTCACAACAGCATGCACCGTTGTACAAAGGTGACCACCGGCGCCGAAGGTACTTGCCCCAAGTGGCTGTAGAGGCGGCTTCTGGAGGTGCGTTTGAGATGGACCGTTTATACAGGCGTGTAGCCTCCCAAATTTCTATATGTAGCCGACGAGAGCTCTTTACAATGATAAGCGCCAGTGATATCAGATAAGTGAGAACCACTTCGCTCTGGAGTGCTGAAAACTCTCGAAATTCTCGCCTTCTCTATCCCCCCACGGGGAGATTGCAGCTCAAGTTCCTTAGCTTGTGTGCTTGTGCCCTTTTATTTTTGGTAGTTCCTAATTTCGAATACTATATTTCAATTGCTGCATCAGGGCAAAAAGAAAGGGACCCTTCGGAGACACTCCTCACACACACGCAGCGGCGCAATTTTTGGGCGACATTGCTAGTCCTCCCGTGAGGAAAGAAAGCTGTCAGAAACACATGCTTTATAAATTAGGTGACAAGACTGCTTATTCAGTGCGGAAATAAAAAAAAAGATGGCCAGGCTTAGCTTGGTTAAGCCAAGAATGCGTTGCATATTGCGCAGCCGCGCAATATGCGGCCGCGCGCGACCGCGCCAGTTGGGGCCCAGCTTTTCCTCCGTGACGTCATGCGCCGGCGCAGCGCCCCTAGCGGGAGGAGCGGGAGTCAGGTGGTGGCTGCGGCTGCGCGTGACCGCGCGAGTTGGGGCCCAGCTTTTCCTCCGGCTGTCGTGACGTCACGTCACGTGGTTGCGCTCATGGTCAATGGTGGCTGCCCGGCCGCGCCCAAGGGCTGAACTGAGTGATTGCAATATGCAAGGCATAAAAAGCTGCCTAGAAAACGAATCAGTGCCTCCGCTCCAGAAGTCTCAAGGAAACCTAGTGCCACCTTAGTCATAACGAAACGGGAGAATAGGCAATGACAATAATGACAATGCGTACATACTACTCCGCAAAGCATCGACTTTATTAGCGCAGCAAAACCTAATTTGTAAATTGTATAGCAAACAGCCCCAATTATAGCTTCATTAAGAGGTTTTCTTCTTTGGCTAATGGCAGTGCGCATTGACTATGGCACACCCTTCAGGACTGAAGTTAATAACGTTTCAAATATTTCAACAACTAAGGAAACCCAAGAGCATTTAATCTAGGAATAGTCCCATATACTTCAAGCCTTAGCTAACTGGGAAGTGTAGTCGTTCGGGTTGATTTAACAGTTAGTGTTATGACTGAAATTACAATATGTATAAGCGCTTCATAGTGATAAACCATTGCGGTATAGAATGACTACCAATTGAATATTATGACTTATGTGTAAGAGCAATTGCCTTAATTTAGGGTTAAAAGTAAGGGCCATTGAGATTTCGTGAGTCACTGAGCAGTTCACAGAATTCGGGCCAGATAAAATATAAGCAGCGTGTTGCCTGTTCCATTTAGATGTTTCCACGAAACCAGAGGGTCTATCACTACTATCCATAACATACTCTTAAGGAAAATCTTACGATTATAAATTTGATAAGAAGCCAACCAAAATATTGATCGGTATAGACAAATAGAGGAACTCTTCTCCAAAGCACAAGATTTAGACGTTGCCTGTGATTTCACCTATGGTATGGTATAGTATGGTAAAACTTTAATGAAGTCCTGCAGATCGTGAGTCTTCACGAAGTGGGCCGCTCCCACGTGGGAACCGGAAGGCCGAGCCTCTCGGCCGCATCGCGGGCCTGCTGGACAGCCCAGAGTTGGTCAGCCAGAAGAGGGCGGCGGAGAACCGCCTCCTATCTGGCCGAGCTGTTAGCGATGACAGAGCGTGACCGGGCACACCGCCAGAGCATATGGTCTAACGTGGCTATATCTCCACAATCATGGTAGGTAGCGTTGGTGTAAGTATCCGGATAAATTTTATGTAAGAGCGACAGATTCGGATAGGTATTCGGTTGCAGTAGCCGGAGCGGTAATGCTTGAGCTCTATTGAGGCGCGGATGAGGAACAAAGTAGGTTCTACATCTGAGATAGTAGTGTTTAGTAATCTCGTTGTAGGGGGAGGCCGTGTCCCTGTTTTCTGGGGAGTCGGCTTCCGATTGGTCGAAGGTAGCGCGGTGGGCAGGTTCACGCGCAGCCCCGTGAGCCGACTCGTTGAGGTTGGGAGCAGCACCCTTTATCTGACCCTGATGTGCCGGAAACCAATAAATGAAGTGGTGTGTGATTGCCTTGCCCCCAATAAGTCTGAGGGCCTGTTTGGAAACGGTGCCTTTTTCAAATGCTCTGACTGCAGATCTTGAATCGCTATAGATGACATCCCGTGAGCTATCCAGCAGGGCTAGTGCAATAGCCATTTGTTCAGCTATATCGGAGTCCCTCGTCCGAACCGAGGTAGCATTGCTGATTTCTTGCCGACCATCAAAAGTGACGATGGTGAACGCCCGACATCCCTTACGAGAAGTGGCATCCACAAAGCTGACCTGTCGCTGATCACTGTGTACTTGTCTAAGGGGGTTGGCTGCCCTTGCCCTCCTTCTACAGCAATTATGATCGGGGTGCATGTTCCTAGAAATTGGCGCGACCGTAATGTTCGATGTTCGCACAAATCGACGGAGGAATGTCAGAGAACTCCTCCGCTACTCTACCGGGGAGATATCCGAGTTCCTGCAAGATGGATCTCCTGCCTTCGTTGTTGTGAGGCGAGTTAGCTGTGCGCGCTCCTGGGCCTCTGCAATCTCTTCAAGAGTGTTAGGAATGCCAAGCTGCATTGAGCGCTCTGTACAAGTGTATACGGGTAACCCGAGAACCCGCTTGGTAACCTTCCTAAGCTGTGCATTGAATTTATCCCGCTCTGCCTGTTTCCATCGATGCATGGCTGCCACGTATCTAATGTGGCACAGAACAAAGGCATGCATTAGTCGAATGAGGTTATCCTCCTTGAGTCCATGATGCCGATTTGATACCCTCCGAACTAAACGAACAGCACTTTCAGTTTTAGCAATTAGCTTGCGTATAGTCTTGCCATTTGTACTCCCTGACTCAAAGATCATGCCCAAGACCTTGATTGAATCGACGCTGGGTATACGGCAACCGTTTCTTGTATATAAGTTAATGTCTCTATCTTCTAGCAATGTCCATCCCTTGGGCATTGGACCGCGTTTCTTGGGACTATACAGCAAAAGTTCCGACTTCAAGGGGGAGCATCTGAGACCGGTGGGTTCGAGGTAGGTTTCAATAGTGTCTATTGCCTCCTGTAAGGCTCCCTCAACCTGACCATCGTTGCCTCCTGTGCACCATATAGTTATATCGTTAGCATACATAGTGTGTTTGATGCCTTCAATCTCGAGAAGCTTTTTGCTTAGGTCAACCATGGCTATATTGAATAAAAAGGGGGAAATGACTGACCCCTGTGGGGTGCCCCTCTCGCCATGTTCCAGCAGTTGTGATTCGAGATCGACCACCCGGAGGATAGCCTTCCTATCCGAGAGGAACGATCTAACATAGCTATAAGATCTCTCACCCAGATTGGGCCGAGATATCGAGGCTAGGATATGCGAATGTAGAATGCTATCGAAGGAGTTCTCAAGATCAAGTTCTGAAACGGCTCGATGTCGCTAGAGTCGCTGTCTATGATTTGATGCTTAATCAGTTTCATGGTATCTTGTGTGGTTAGGTATCATGTGTGGATCGCGCAAGGAGTGGCGCGCCACGTTAAACGCTAGCGCGTCGCATTACTCGTGATAATCTAGAAAATGTGATGCAATATATCGTCGCAATCTGTCGCATTCAGGTAAACGCGGCTAGAGCCCTATAAGGCAGAGGCTACAAGCACTAAACAACATGAAGCGAACGGTGCTTACATTTTTTAGAATCACCCGCAGAACATACAGAACAGCGTACGGTTCAATAAAGACGAAGATTAACACATGCAACGAACGCCGTAATTGATGGTAAGACGCACGTGAGAGCAATGCCAAGAACGTAGTGCTCCCCGCATACCTTTCCCTGTAAATATTACGGTTGAGCAAGCTGACGCCACGACGCCTGCTTGCGATGTTAGGTGTGACGTCCCTGCCCTTTCATATATCAAATAATCAGCTGACCAACTGATTTTGCTGCTGTTGTAGCACCGCTACGGGCGGTGGCGTGCTGCCAAAAGTACCTTTATTCCCATTGCTAGCCTTACTCTAAAATATCACTACTACCATCGCTCTGACACGATAACACAATCAATATCCCCCCCCCCGCCCCCTCCCCCCGCATTCAGCAGTTGTCGTGGTAGTTTAGAACAGCTTCTCTTGACATCCACTTTCACTGGGCAGGGATGCAAATTTTGTTTAATTTGTGATAATTAGCTTTTCGTGAAATTTATGTGCGGCCAAAACAAAATGTGTTCATAAACATCCAATGCTTCAAATACATCAGCTAAGAGAACTGTTCACGAATTCCGTTAATTTTACAGCGAAGCTTGTAGCCTTTCGCTGTTCGAGAATTTTGTGGCGTCGTCCTCACACACAAAAAAAGAAAACCTTTAGCAATAAAATATTTTTGGTATCAAGGATATATTGTAGAGCACAAGATTCGTTTCAATAAAGAACGAGCACGAAAGAAGAAACCCCATCACATAATCGATAATAAGGCGTTCTCGCAAACAATGCGAGGCACGTAGCGCTCCCTGCCTCCGTTTCCCAGTAAAGGTGTCGTTACGAAACAACCAGCCTAGCAACTGATTCCATCGTTGTTGTCGTTCCGCTATGGGTAGGCAAGGCATAGTTAGGACTCCTAAGAAGCAGCGTGAATACGAAGAGCAGTAAAAGGGAAAGGAACAATACAAACAGCGGCGGCGTGCAGCCGCTGGTCGCAGTTCCGTGCAATTCCTGCACAGGGGAAGTCCACAAGTCCGCATTCTCCTGGTGCTGAACATGGCGTCGGAGGAGGAATTGAGAGTTAAAGCCCTGCATACTCTCTTCAGCAGGCGCGGTGGTGCTTTCGACAGCTTCGCTTGACATCCATTATTGCAGGCCCGTGATGACGAGTCACTTTTTACAGCGAAGCTGTATATTGCTAGGCTCTGATGAAAAATGTGTCCGGGTGCAAAAGGCGTGTAGAATGCAAAATTATATACATATTGTTACGCGAACTGTCTGTCTGTCTGTCTGTTTACATAGTTATCCCAGGGCAGTGGAATAAATTATACATCGGTCACAAGACACCTACTAGGCTTTCGATCGCTTGCATACGTAACTTCCTAGTGAGCCCACACATTCTGCATTTCACCAATACATAACCCATTTCCTTCCCCTAATTTTAAACATATGTAAACAAGATGCCTCGTTTGCTTCGCCGAGGACAACGGGAAAACCTACTATGAACCTCATTTAGCGCATAACAAAAGAGAAAATGCAGGATTAAGCAATCACTTCGAAACCGTTCTAATTTGGTCAGGCATCCTAGTGTTTCACCACACTATGCATTTACCACGACTTCCATTTTCATGAAGTATAAACTTAGCGTAACGTAGCGCGGAAAAATCGGCAAGCATACCGAAAAGCTTTTGTATGACATTTTAGAAATGTTGAGCAGAAATTTGTTCTTAGAGGCTGCAATTGATCCACAGGCATTGAAACCCTTAGAAAAAAACTTACGATAGCACTCCCCACATTTGTGCGAAATGTGGCATCGGTGGCGTTTGTAGTTCTTACAAGGCAACCAACTAAATTGTGTGTCGCTGTCAAGACAGAGTCATAACTTACGGGAGCACTTGAATACGTCATTACATTCACCAAACAAAAACAAAGTGCCTAGTTTAGTTCACACAGGGCACCAGGAGAAGCTCACCTAACGAATATAAAAAGATAAAAAAAGCAAGGTTGCATTTTTTTTAATGCTTGTAACTGAGCTACAGAACATCAAAACTTCGCGATACGTTGCGCTCAAGATGGCCTTCATTTTTACTAGATGCAAACTGTACCACCACGTTTTTCGGCACATTTGGCAGCGTAGCTGACGAGTGGCACGATACACTCTCTAACGCATGCCTAAGGTAATATTTGTATCAGCTGTATTGATTCCGCACGAATCTTACTTCACGCAGATATTTGCCCTAGTTTTCAGCCCCATTCAACTAAGTTTTATATCGGTGTCATTTGGTTACGCCAGAAGAGCATCTTAACATTGAGCCACTAGTAAAATACTCTTATCAACACTGCAGAGCACATGGAACTGAATTTTTCTCAAAGGTGGATAATTAACTTACCTAATTTGAATTTCGTCGAAACACAACCGATAACATGTCCATTATTTTCGCCAGCAATAAACAAGGTGCTTTGCTTATTTCATGCAGAACAGCGGAAACACCAAGTCCGAAGCACTTATGCAGCATAAAATAAGGAAAGACAGATCGTTCAGCAGTTTTAGCAACACTTTTATTTAGACCAGGAACGTGAAGGTTTGCTACGCATTAGACCTAACATTCTTCCTGCGTTCTCCGAATTCGAGGCTCGTTTCTTGTACACTTGCTTTTTAGGACTGCGCCAAACTAAGCAGACAACTGAAGTGTGACACTCTAGAAACCGAGAATACTTTTCTATACATGCTGTAAATAATCAACACACATTAAACAGTTTTTGTTTGCCGCTCACAAGATGCTTCTTACTTCAACAAAATAGCAACACCATGTCTCGCACCGTTCACTGTGAAAATAGGGGAAATCAACTTGCTGCCTCGTCTAACGCATAGAAATTTGATGGCGATCATTCACAAAATATTATGCAAGCACATATTTACCCTACAGACATGAAATGTACCCTTCACGTTAGTAGAAGTATCGCCCTCGTTTGCTGTAAATACAGCTCACGTTTTCTCGTCCCAGAGTGGGATTTAAACGTGTAATGGCTCAGTCACACCGGCGACTTGAGGAGGTCGCGCGACCATTTGCGACTCGCGATCAAAAAGCGACCGAAGGCGACTGATGTTCACACCGACAAGCCCGGCTGAGCGCGACCCGCAAGTCGCAATCCTGGAGATTATCGTTCTCAGAGAGAATTCTCGGAATCTACGCGGAATTTGAACGCGACGCGGGAGGAGGCCGGATGTAGACATATGAAAGATCATTTCCAGTGCGCCGCTGATTGGTTTAACAGTTTTGCGACCACGGTCGCGCGACTGAAGAATTTCGCAGAGAGCGACTGGCCCAGAATGGTCTCTTTTAGAGAAAAGCGACCATTTGCGACCGTTTGCGACTGGTCGCTTTGCGACCAACTTGGTCGCGCGACCACTGTAAGTCGCCGGTGTGAATGAGCCCTAGACAACACCTTCATGGGGGACAATAACGAGAGTTTGTTAATTTTAGTTTAACCTCTAACTGACACACACGGTGCACGTTTTGGCTGTCTATTTCAGCAAATTCCCTTCGTTTTCATAATGTATAAGCTCTTTGAGTGGTATTGCCTTTTTCACAAAGCCGTGAACAACTGTCGCATGACGTTTTTCACCGCTCCTGGTCGCATTAACTGATTCCCTGTAATATTTCAAACCACACATTGTCTAGATCCCAAATGAAATTACTGCATCTGCCGTAGAAGTACGTTAGTGAGGGTCAGTTCAGGGCATTACACAACACATTGTCCGAGTGGCAATTTACTGTACATTTCCAGAGAAGAGCACAATGAATTTCTTTCTTGTAAATGTAGCAAGTGAAGTGTTGTCATGATTGTTTAAGTACAGCGACCGATATTCACTCTATGGACAAGAATCGTGTCGCAAAAATCGGGGTACTGCACTGCTGCGTCCCAATACATCAATTAAGACGGCAAGCTGGGCGAGTTGGTGATTGAACATGTTCCTATGGGTGGGCAGCGCAACCCGGGCGAAGGACGAGAGGAAGTACACAACACGAGCGCAGACTAGCAACTGGTTTATTATTTCAAGCAACGGACTATATTATACAGAAAATGTAAACACGTGTAAAATAACGTCTACACTTCCATTTTTTGAATGGCAAGATAGGCTAACACCCTTGTAAACGTCATTTTACACGTGTTTACATTTTCTGTATATTATAGTGCATTGCTTGAAATAATAAACCAGTTGTCAGTCTGCGCTCGTGTTGTGTACTTCCTATCGTCCTTCGTCAGGGTTGCGCTGCCCACCCATAGGAACATCCCAATACATGTTCTCTCAAATTAGGCAGATATGTTGGTCAATCAGGTGCAATACATGGGGAGGACACTTACAGATAATATTCCCTGCGAGCAGTTCTTCACAAATAAAGATGAACGAACAGCTTGTTGGAACTCAACAAAGCACACTCTGTATGTACATCTAGCTTTCTTGCAACGGAGTCCTTTATTAGCAGCTTGCAGTGAAACACACTGTTTTTCTACATCTGTAAATAAGAACGTACTGAAGAAAGTGCGTGATTGATTATTCCCATGTACCTGAGAAAATAAGGCATAACTCCTGAATTAGCACAACGGAATGTCACATTAAAATACGCGTGAAATGTATGTGAGAAATTAGAAATCGTCTTTTCTGTATTCTGCACAAGTGGGTCATGAGTACTGGGAAATTACGCCAGTTTCGCACAAACCAATTTTAGTGATGTAAAAGGCAGACTTAATCTTCATAATTGTCTTCATCCTGTAAAAGTAAGAGAAGTTTTGCGATAACAAGTACTGAACAAAAAGAAATGCTAAAGTCAGCATAAACCCGGTTACGTTAAATATGTATTTTTATATCTCGCATTTCTATGATGAGATATTTGTTGGGCTTGATATGGAATTGGAAGCCAGTGAGGTAATTAGCTCTTTTCAGCTACGTAGCTACGTGATTGTTTCAGCTTGGTCATAGGTTTAATTCCATTGAGCGCTTGAATCAATCTAACTGCCCTCTTATGCTTCGTACCTTTACTAGAACTTGCCTCGTAATGTAATGCGAAGAAAGCGCTAATAAAGCCTATTGCCGAAGCCCCCCCCTATCGTCGACATGGCGCCTATTTCATTACGAAGCACATTCACTTGGTGCTATACCTTGAACCGTTGTATCTAGCGCATCTACTCGTCTTAACCTACCTCGTTCTTCCGTTTCCCGGTGGGAAGATTATATTTGTCATCGGTGACGCCAACGATACCGAGGCGCCGGGCAGAATACTGTATCGGTGGCAGATAGGCCTCAGTCTCCTTCTCCGGAATATGAGGCGTGGCTCTTTGCTCATCGCGCATCATTTGTTTGACAGGGGCACGCCGCATCAAGCCAATGCCGATCACAATCGCAGCGAAGATCACGGCGGCCGTGAGGCCGAGCCAGTACGTGAGGTTGGGATTGCGGTGATCGGGGGCGTCGCGAACAGGGGTGCGACTGTCCTTTCCATCCATAGTCGGTGCCATCACTGGCCACTGGCGCTTCTGCGTAGGGGCTGGAGTCTCCGGAAACAGTTCGCCCAGCAACTCAGCTGCTTCCCTGGCAGGCGTCATTTTTAACGATGAAGTGCTCTCTTCCTCCGATGCAGACGTAGACGTTGACGTTGTTGTCGACATCTTGGATCTCCTTCTTCTACGGGGCTCATGCACTGGGCGCACACGAATGATGATGGTGATGCTGCAGGTGGTGCTGATGATGAAATGACCTAAGTGACCATGGCACCTACCTATATAAGAGAAACTTTGACACGCTATAGATCTATGACACGTCGCTAGGTATTAAATATTTTTTTTCAAATTCAACATACTTTACGAAGTCTAGTGTAGGGGTTGTCGAGAAAAACAATTGCTCCAATCTCATGGACAAGGGAGCGCCCGAGGTAAGGCTAAAACCCAAACTGTTTTACTGCGAGAGCAGTAATATGGATGGATGGATGGAAAACTTTATTTGGTTCTGCAAGTAGGGATAATTAACCACTAAGCGAGCCGTTCCCACGTCGGGACCGGAAGGTCGAGCCTTACGGCCATGGACACCAAAGCAATTCTTCGCCGTCGTCATCGTTGGTTTCGGTCACCCTGACGGCTTGATTTGTTAGGCAGGGGCTGCATTATATAAATAACAATGTTGCTTTGACCAGGCTTAAGGATTTGACAGAATTATTTCTCGGAAGGTTTCACCATTACAATCGGCAAGTCACAGTCGTGAAGCATTTCATTAACATCGTACGCCTTTATTTGAAGTACTTCCATGAAAAACTCCCAAAACATTATTAGAGCTCACAATTTGAAAGGGATGTTTTTTAACGGGCGCTGGGAGTCCAATTTACCAACAGCGTAGATTTTGGTAAATTAAGCTCGCGCGAATTTTTTACAGGTTGTACTGGGTTTTCTAGTGCCTTCAAGAGTTACACGAATTTCGGCGCTTCTACTGTCTATGCTTACGAAAGTTGCGAACCTGAATGGGCACAATGAAATTCACTTATTAGGCCTGAAACTGATGCCGAATTGGATAGTTTGACTCAGACAGCTATAGAAAGCGCTGCGCTCCGCCTTCTACTGCAGCCATGGGCAATGCACGCACACGCAATGTGGGAGCACCAGCGTTCCTGCTAAGCTGTTGTGTGTATGCTCTTGTCTGTGCAGTAAACGTTAAGCTAGCACTATCCATTATTTAGCGGGGAGCTGGCTAATGGTGATGGTCGCACCTTGTGCAGCGTCGGGTGGCGGGGCCTGCAACGCTACTGGTGGTGCTGATGACGCCAAATTTCTCAGACGCCTGGTAGCTTTCTGGGTGCTATTCATTGTAGGCAGCAGGCGCTATCTTGTGCAGAGCATCACGACACCATGTTGCACCCACGCATAGTTAGAACACCAGCCAAGGAGTTCGCGTGTAATGCTAAACCTCGCCATCGATGTCAATTCTGTGCCCTTCGTGGGAAACCTCTGAATATTTTTCAGAGCGTAGCTCTGCGGCGAGCGTCAGCGTAACCGATCGAACGAGCGCCACGAAAGAAGAAAGACTGAACGCGGAGCGCAGCGGGCGGCTGGAAGACGCGGAGGAGGAGGGTGTGGTAAAAGCGTGAGAAGGAAAGCATAGTACGGCGACAATGGCTACGGGATGGCGCTAGAGTAGCGCGCATCGTCTGGGAGGTCTCTCCGTGGCGGCTGCTGCTGTAAATCGCGTCCACGTGTCACCCACGTGCTGGCAACATGCACTGACCCCATGCGCTTACTCTTGTACTCTCCGATTTAGCGCTACAGTAACGCCACAATTCGCTCCCTCTGCATCGTGCCGCACGAGATAGATTGTCCGCGCCTGCCACTACATCGCGAAATGAAAACAAGTATACAGCTGCGCTCAAATTTTCGATTGGGGAGCTCCGTAATCGTCGGTGACTTGTTTTGTGTATAGTGTAAGTTTTCATGGCATTGTTTGCTTAGCGTGTCGTCTTTAGGACTGATCGCTCGTTGGTCGCAAATAGTAAGGCCTGCGAAATGAACCGCGACTTGTAGAGCGGGGAAATAATTTCCCTCGCGTAATTTGCCGCCGCTGTATGCCAATTTTGAAGAAATTTTCTTTCTTTCATTGATCTATTCTGCAAAAGTCATCCTGCCTTTGTTTCTTTTGCTGATATCTGCAGAAATAGTTTAACCTCAGAAGTGTTCATAGATCTGAGACCTTGCCTTCTTTTTTTATTCTATGGTGGCTATCTCCATCTCCCCGCTTGTTTCAAGGCATATTAGATGAAAAATTTTTACCATCGCTAGCTGTGTAATATCTTTGAATAACATCTGCTTTCTCGCTGAGAAAATTTTGTCTTAGCACATTACATCATCACACTAGCCGCCCTCTATGCAAAATAGGCAGTACTCACGCAGCTGTGTCAACAAAAAAAGCAGGTGGTTATCATAATAAAAGAATTTGTAAAAAACGGGCTGAAGAAAACAATGTGCTTGCTTCACTATGCGGCAAGGTCACGTAAGCTGACAAAAGTTTTGAAGTCGTTCCTTTAAGCTGAATCTAGACTTTTACTTAGCTTAAATGGACACTAAAGGCAAGTAATAAGTCGATGTGCACAGTTTAAATACCATTCCAGAAAGCTCGCAACAGTCGTTTCGCACAAGAAAAAACTTAATTTACACTAAAAGTGCATCTGAAGGGTACAAATACATTTTTGGAAATTCAAATCTCCCGCCACCCAACCGGGAGAGTGGTGATGTTGCATACGCCATCACCACCTTTTGGTGCCGTCCATGAGTAAAACTGCGCCCGACAGATGGCACCACCAAGCCAAGAAAGGGCGGTGGATTCGCTGTTGCAGCTGCTTTGTGGACAAGTGGCGTAGACAGACAGTTTGGGCATCCTGCGACATCACATGGAAGTAGAATTCTCTGCTACTTGCAGTTTGTGCGAGTTCCGCGAGCCAGAAAAACCAGCGCAGCACTACGCGATAACGAAAGTACTATAACGCGAAAGCGTGGGCGGCGCGGATTCGAGCGAAAACGAGACGTTTCAACCCAACGCGTTGTTGTCAATGGTAACTTCAATGAGTTCTTTTTTCTAAAGTAGAAATGGAACTGGATAAGCAGAATTTTATTTCGTCTGATAATACTAGAATATGTTTTTCAACCAGTGGTTGAGTACAAATGACAGATATCAACTGAGGAGTGCTTTCGTCATCAGGCAAGTACTTGAATGTCACAGGGGAGTTTCTAAAACAGGCCCGGTATATACCTGAATATCTCGGTTATTAACACCTGTTCGCGGTAATATTGATGCCTTAGAGATTCTCGAGCACTAGCTTATCACTTTAGCTCGACTAAATATTTCTCTTTATTGTCTGTTTAAAACAGGTGTCAATATTTTTAACCATAGGTGTAATTTTTGTGGACATTCCCCGTACTCTCAAAAAAAAAAAGATCAGTGCGACCATGGTAACAAGACTTCAAAACACAATTTTAGGCCTCCAGTATGTTAACACTATCGCTAACACTATCGCAGAAACAGAATATGTAGTAAACAACTACACTCATAGGTAAACCGCGGCATGTAATTTGTGCTCACAATAATCGCGGCAATTGCTGATGCTTTAAGAGAAGAGAATGGGAATAGATACACTTAATTTTCTAGGATAACCAACCGTACTGCAGCTTTGGTGTCGGTCGCTGGTGTAGGGAGAGTCTAGCAGTATGCCCACTGGACTTTTCTTCACCTTCACCCGCTTCACCTCCGCCATGGGTCAGCCCGGCTGTCCCGGAATTGCGCTGTCTTCGGTATCGGCCGACGTATGGGATGTACTTAACGCCTGCTTCCCCTCCGCCGCGTGAAGGCCCGGTTGCTCCGGCATTGCACTATCTTCCGGATCGGCCCGCGTATGGGAAGTGTTTAACGCCTGCTTCACCTCCGTCGCGGGTCGGCCCGGCTGCCCCGTAATTGCGCTGTCTTCGGTATCGGCCGACGTATGGGATGTACTTAACGCCTGCTTCCCCTCCGCCGCGTGAAGGCCCGGTTGCTCCGGCATTGCACTATCTTTCGGATCGGCCCGCGTATGGGAAGTGTTTAACGCCTGCTTCACCTCCGTCGCGGGTCGGCCCGGCTGCCCCGTAATTGCGCTGTCTTCGGTATCAGCCGACGTATGGGATGTACTTAACGCCTGCTTCCCCTCCGCCGCGTGAAGGCCCGGTTGCTCCGGCATTGCACTATCTTCCGGATCGGCCCGCGTATGGGAAGTGTTTAACGCCTGCTTCACCTCCGTCGCGGGTCGGCCCGGCTGCCCCGTAATTGCGCTGTCTTCGGTATCGGCCGACGTATGGGATGTACTTAACGCCTGCTTCCCCTCCGCCGCGTGAAGGCCCGGTTGCTCCGGCATTGCACAATCTTCGGGATCGGCCCGCGTATGGGAAGTGTTTAACGCCTGCTTCACCTCCGCCGCGAGTTCGCCTGGCTGCCCCGGCATTGCGCTATATTCAGTATCGGCCCAAGTATGGGAAGCACTTAACGCCTGCTTCACCTGCACCGCGTGTCGGCCCGGCATTGCACTACCTTCGGGATCCCTCCACGTACGAAATATTGTTGGTCTATGTTGACGGAGACTAAATATGCCAGAACCTATCCGTAAACAGCTTTGGTGTAAAAGCGAGTTGAATGCACCCCAGAGCTTTCCCTGTATTCTACAGATAGCATCGACCATCCGCCACGCGGGTGCGCTTTTTTGCGAGCGCGAGGACAGCAATCACCGACGGAATGACTAGGGTTAATCAGCCACTCCAGCGAATACCAAACAGTGAGCGTTCCGTCTCATATACCGAGCTCACGCACTCGCAGAATTTCCTTTGTCCTTGGGAACACCTCTGGAGCCCGGCGCCCAACCCTGCAGGTTGAAGTGAAACGAAGCTTGTTGTTTTAAAGGGGGTATATGTGTGGACATGGGGGCATGCTTATGTTAGGGGCACCTGAGTCTAATATGCCCCTAATCAATAGAGCCCGCACTGTACAGCGAAAAACAACGTAGAATTACAGCAACATCCTGCATGACCGTTGCCGCATAACGCCATACCTGCTCCGTCCTGCAAATCCTCAACGGCTCCGAACTAGGGGTGTGCGAATATTGAAATTTTCGAATACGAATCGAGAACGAATAAGGCGAAAAACTGTCTTCGAATATCGAATCGAATATCGAATACATGTGTTGTATGAAAAAATTGCAATATGAGGTAACAATAGCTTTATTACCCTTTTAAAAATATTATTGCATTTTACAAGGCTGCTTCAGGTTAAAGAGGTATTCATTATAGAGAATGGACTGAGGTAATGCTCTCAGTCAGGTAAAACGCTTGTTACAGATTGTCGTGAATGTAAATTAACCGCTCAATATGGTCAGAAAGTAAACGCTTTCTATGCACTGTCACATTTCTACCGGTAGAAAAGACTCTTCCAGTAGGAACTGAGATGGCAGGGATCGCCAAGTACTTCGGGGCGAGTGCACTTAAAAGCTGGTACCTGAAGCGCCTAATGGACTGCCACCACTCACAAGGATTCTTGCCCCTTTCCAGAAGAGGCTTTTCCGCATAGTCTGTAACCTCCCTCTCAGGGGCAGATGCCAAATGTGTCTTCTCTTTGTTCATCACTAGATCGTCAAAAGCATTCCATACACTCCATGCCACCAGTGGACAAGAAGTCGACGTTGACACGGCAGTGTCCCCATTGTGTTCCACGACAGCTGTCTGGAGCTCCCTTGTCACAAGGTCTTTCAGCCAGATCATCTCACCAGATGCCTGATGAACTGTGGCCTTAAAGCACGGATCAAGAAACATGCCCAGGGTGGCCACTTTATCAAATTCGCACTCCGCACAACGAGTCTTGATACATTTTGCAACAATGTTAGCAAACCCTGAGTTGCCTTTGCAACCTTCAAGGCAATGGAGCATTCCAAAAATAATTGTAATTAGAAAGCTTGGTGAAAAAGAAACCGAAACTGATCATGTCTCAAGGGCCTGAAGCAGATAGAATGAAACAGAGCATACAGATAATGAGCGGATCATGCGAAGTTCTCAGTTAATAAACATGTTCTTAGGAGAATGCGGAGCAAGCATACAATTAGTTAATTGCTCAATTATTCGCAGTCTGTCCTAATATTCACCGTTTCCACCGTTATTCGGCCGTCTTCGAATATTCGGGAATTTCCGAATATGCATTTCTCGAATCAAATACGCTTCGAATAAGGAAAACATTCGATTCGTATTCGAAATTTCGAATATTCGCACACCCTTACTCCGAACCCTTTTCACAAGGGATTCTCATTTTGGGGTATGATAAGTAGTTGCGTTTAGTGTGACTGGTCAGGTGAGAACTGTTGCTGTCTGTGATTGGCTGGAAGCCCATATTATATTCGTTTCGCTAATGCAGCTTTAAAACTTCAATCGAACTAACTTTTTGCTCGGAACATGCGCGACGAGGCCACCATGCGGGAGAGCACGGCCAAACGCACGCATGCCTGGTTTGCGATTTTGGATATGCGAGCAGCGGCAGCTTCGTCCCGAATTTCATCATTTCCTGCGTTTTTCGCTGATGCGAGCTTCGACCATGTGTTCTCCGTTTCCTGCGAAAGGATCGCACGGTAAGCTGGAATGAACTGGAATGCTTTGCTCTCTCAGAAGGCTATTGATCTAATAATAATAATAATATATGGGGTTTTACGTGCCAAAACCACTTTCTGATTATGAGGCACGCCGTAGTGGGGGACTCCGGAAATTTCGACCACCTGGGGTTCTTTAACGTGCACCTAAATCTAAGTACACGGGTGTTTTCGCATTTCGCCCCCATCGAAATGCGGCCGCCGTGGCCGGGATTCGATCCCGCGACCTCGTGCTCAGCACTCTATTGATCTACGGATCACTGATCTGCCACCCGTCTGTGCGCCTGTCTTTCTAGGTACGGCACACTTCCTTGCTACAGGTTAATATCCTATATGCGTTATGCGAGTGCTTTTGTAACGCTCAGTCGTCCCCATTCTATCAGGTCATGCAAGTGATCGGCGTCGCTTGCTCTATCGCCACTGGGAATTTTCCATTTGTCGCCAAATCGCAGGCCGGTGCTTGCTTGTCACTTCATCTAGCAGCTCAGAGAGCCAATTTATGCAGTTATTGTGCCTGTACGGGGGTGATTTGCATACTCTGTCATTGCACTAGTTTCTATCTGCATTGATGGCGTGCTCATGTCTCCTGCGTATAGCTTGCCACTGGTAATAATAACGTGCAAAAGCGAGGCAAGAAATGCCACCCACGCCTTGCACTGGCACACCGGCGTTAGGTTACCCGCCGATGCTCAGGACGCGTTCGACTAACGCTGCATCCCGGTCACGGCGGCAAAATTTTGATGGGGGCAACATTCGAAAACACCCGTGTACTTATATTTAAGAACACGTCAATGCACCAAATTTTTCAGGAGTATCCCATTACAGCGTACCTCAACATGAATTCGTGGTTTTGGGGCGTGAAACCACGTAATTAATTTTTTTTGTCATGATGGAAAGAAATTCGCCAGTCAGCTGCGGTTATCACAGCACATTATTTTTTTTCTTTCTGTTTGGCGGAGGGGGGGAGGCGTGGCACATCGTTTCCACTGCTGGCGGCAAACGAGGCGCTGATAAGGCTATACTACTATTTTAAGAACAGCACTCGTAGCCGTGCACCATCCGGCAGGGATAATATATTTTCATACAATCGCCATTGCGAAGACAACCCGGTGAATTCCTTTCGTGCGTGCCATGGATCGAACACGCCCAGAGCAGCGGCGTGCCCGACGCGTGCTCTGGATTACAGCGCCGCCCCTGCAGTACAAAACGTGTATGGTATCTCTTAGCAGTCTCTCGCCTGCGGTTCGTTACCGATCTCAGGTCTGTACTTCAGCGTTCTAGAGAGGCTCCAGGAACTGCCTAAGTCAACTGGTGAGACAGTTTTTAATGGCGAGAGCAATTATACGGGCACAGGCGCATTTCTGCCATCACCATGCGCCATACGTTGTGTCTACCTGTGAAAGCGTGCGAGGGGAGCCTACGATCGCGGCTCACACTCTTTTGCACCAGAGAGGGCAGGAAGCGCGCCGTGTTCCGTCGCGCGCGAAGCATGCAACGTTGCGAGGCGCCGGGGGAGAGGAGGCCGGCGTCTTTCACCGGTGGCAATGGACGTGTCTTGAGAGCGATCTGTATTGGGGGCAGAGTCTAGATGCGTCGTCGGCTCGTAGCCTTGTGCGTGCTGAGTGCTCTCGGAGCTCAGTTTACGCTGACGCCATAGGCCGCACGAAACTGGCTTCGCTCGCCGCTGATGCCACGGTTGCTCACGCCAGCGTTTCAACAGCGATTGTCCGCGATCATCGAGTGTGCATGTTTGCTGTGCGCGCTCACAACATACTTAGTAATTTAGATAGTAAGCGAATGTTAACAAGTTGATACGGCCGGTTAAAGTGCTATGCCTACTTTGGATGGCTGTTTGATAATTTGCTATCGCAACAGATGCTTCACCATTCTGGGGATCCTGGGACATTTATTACCGATGCCCTGCAGAGAAATCGCCGACAATGGGCCACAGATGACAGTAACTCTCTCTACAGATATTCGACAGAGGAAGCGGGCCCGTGTCACACATTTTGTTTACCCTCAATACGCGATCCCTGTGATAGAAAGACAACCTTATCAATTTAAAGGACTTCCGCACTCTCAGGGATAATTCAAGGGACGTTATGCTCGATTGGGCATTTAATGTGCAGCGTACTTGCACTGTCGATCATTTCAGACCTACTAGAATGAATGAAACCGCCTCTGACCAACGGATCACTTCATTCCTGCAACAGGACAGAAATAGATTGAGGATGTTCACCTAAGAAGATAAATACAAGCGTCTCAAATATAATTTAATTCTTGAATCGAATTGTTATTAGATAAAATAAAATGTCCGCACCAAGGAATCGACTTAAGATCTGTGAGAAATTGGGAAAAACGTCAAAACTGTTAGGTCTATGTGATTTTCTGGGGTTTACATGCCTTTTCCTGGCTGTCTCATATGCATTCTAAATACCTCGTTGTCATAGGCGAAGAAGAGTGCGCGCGCCAGCAAACGAAAAGAAAGAAAGGAGCCCGCTCAAAGGCTGTGGCGGCGTGCGCAGAGATCGCGATTTTCAAGAAGAAATGGGGCACAGTGAGTGTTTTTAGTATAGAGTGCACTGATTTACATTTTCTGATTTTCAGTTATCGCTCACCCGACGGCCCAAGATTCAAGTTGTTCAAATACCTTAGAACAGAAAACTGACCTTCTTGTGTTTGTTTTTCCAAAAGCTATCTTTAGTATTATGTAACCTTTATGAAGTATCAGGTATTACGGCATCCAAATAGTTGATGTTAGACAGAAAAAAAGGTCAGCAATGAAAGTTTAGCTGCCGATTCCCATAAAAGATCCAAAAAGTTGGTTTTACTCAATATTCTGGATAACAACTTTCTTTTCTCAATTGGGCTCTTGACTGTGTGAGTTCGACTTTAATTTTACCACCTAACAGATGACTAAAGCACTAAGGAACGATCCGCAACACAGATGGAAATGGGTCAAACTCACGGGCACCTGCAGCAATCGCTTGTGTTGCGGTTTCTTTATTTCCGGGTATTTGTGTTGCCTTACTTTCTCATGTTTTCATTATTCATCAAAGTTGCTGTGCAGCATAACAACCACACAAATTCATTATTGTGTCAATACAGTCGAGATGTCTCACAGGTGAGGTCCCTTATGTGTCAGCTACGGTTCCGACCCATACATTGCACGTTACATATATAACCGTTTACCCATGGCACGACATTGAAAATGTCGGTAGGTATCTACGAATATTTCCGTTCGTGTCACTGCCTTGGCAATTTTAAGGAGGTACTACGGCTTCAATGGTAGTTTCTTGTGGTGCGACATTTGTATTGTTGGTAAAAAAGTATGAATTCAGATGTTTTTGCTTGAGGTACGGGATTGGTAATGTTAAGGAGCACTTCGGCTTCAAGAGAAATTTCTTGATTTACGGCATAGGTAATCCTAGTTGCTAACTACGGCTTTAGTAGTATCACGTATTATTACGGGAACTGACTGGCATCAAGAGTTTGCAGGTTATTATACCATATTATGACAGGAGTATTTCTAACAGTGTAGTCACTACGCATCACCAGAACTGAAATCGCTCTCGTAAATTTTGGTTCGCCTACTGGTGTCCGTAAGCTTCGCATGACCAAACATGCTGGCACCCACCGAAGTGATGTTTTCCGCCTTGCACCAAACAACTCAACCTGGACTCAGGATGTTGGACATAAAATGCTCAGGGAGGCGAAAATACAGCTTAATATTTCAGAGTAGTATAATAATAAGAAAACAGTCAACTCATTCACTAACTCATTAGCATTGAGCCAGTATCCACCAGGGCAGTATTTGCGTCTCTGATGGTACTTTCTTTTTCAATTTTAATACATACGCCTTGCAATAAATACTCTGAATGATAAAAAATGGGCGAGGAGGTCGCACATCCAGGGGACACAGATCGCATCAATTCAATAGTTTGTTAGAAGATTCACGACTTAGTTAGTAGCACTTTCGTGACACAGCCTTATCCCACTTGTTATTGTAGCGAAAAATACCCGGAATTAGGGACGCGAGACAGTATCCCTTCTGGTCGTTGCTACCTCGCATGATTTTTAAGGTAAAAAACCGTTTTCTAAAATAAATTATGACAGAGTGCATCATTCACATTGCCCGGACAAAATCAATTTTGCATATTTAGGCAAAAGTCCAACACACAAGTGCTATTCTTTTAATGCCAGAAAAGTAGTTCAATATTGAGTGCGCAGTGCCAATTATGCAAATTGCTAGAGCAACAGTTCTAAATTTAAGGCAATATTGCTCAGCGAAAAAATGGAAGCGGAAACAAAACGACTGGCTTGATTCATTTGGACTAGGTATTTTACACAATCCACAGACGGCGCTGTAGAAACGGTGCTAAGGAGATTATCGAATCACATACGCGAAAAATGCAAATCCTATGCACTGTGGGTACCCATGTAAGCGAAGCTTTCTATGCTGTTTCCTTTGATTGATGATAAATAGTGGTGATGTTGGTGGCGAATGTGCAATTTCTTTAGCGCTTAGGGTAGTACAAGAGCGGTGAGTTGTTACACGGTACGTTGCGTACACGACTGTTGTTTGTCGGCGTACTACACAGAACAGTGTGTGTGAAGTGACTTTAGAGAGAATGGAAGGGATAAGTGCAGTACCGTAACGGTCTCTCACAGGAGGGCACCTCAACAGCACTTCACGGGGAGAGGGGTATGAGCAGAAAATGATGAAGAGCGAGGAAAAGAGAAGGCGGCAAAAAAAAAAACATAACCGAATGCGGGGCACAGAGGCGCGCTCTTAGTTGCGTCGCACTGCAGAAGTCAAGTAGTGCCGCAAGCGCACTCTGGACGATAGACGAGTGGGCTACAGGAAAAAGCAGCACATTGGTCGTGTCCCAAGGTAGTCCCAAACGCTAATATGATGAACACAAGTCAGTGCGCTCCACACTGAAAGCAGGACAGGGAAGTAGGAGGTGCCCGAGCGTCTCCACATCGGCGCAATTGCTGCATACGGGGCTGCCCTTTCCCTGCAGCCTGTGTAGTCCGGCGGCCGTCATATAGCATTCGACACGCACGCGACGGAGATACAGAACACACAGAGAGAGGTGTTGGCTTGAGGCGTTGTTGTTAGCCATTGCTCATAATCCCTGAGATGGGTATGGCCTCACGTAGCACATGCCATCGTGGCAAAAACAGTAAACGTTAATTCAATTATGGGGCAGTACGTGCCAAGACCCCGATCGGATTATGATGCACGTCATAGTGACGGATATCTGTATAATTTTGTCACCCTTATGTTCTTCAACATGGAGCTATATCTACGTGCACTAGCGTGAGTGAGTGAGTGAAGTAACTTTATTTTGGTCCAGAGAAGACGCCGGGGAGACCCCGCGCCACCCGGCTGGTCCCACGTAGGGACCGCCAAGCCGAGCTTGACGGCCCGATCGCGGGCACTCTCGACGGCTAGGGTTTGGTCGTTGAGTTCGGGGCTGCCCAAGAGCGCAGCCCACCTATCCTCGCTGAAGGAGGAGCCGATGGTTTCACACCCCCACAACACATGGTCCAATGTTGCCCTTAGTCCACAAGCAGGGCAGTCCGCACTGGGGTATCTTTCGGGGTATATGGCATGAAAAACCGCGAGGTTAGGTGCACTAGCCTTTTTGGATTTCACTTCCGTCAAAATGCGGCTGGCCCAGTTGGGATTGAACAAGCGACCTCGAGCAATGCCACAGCCCTCAAGATACCGCGGCGGGCACAGAAGTGCTGATTTGACATGCGACTGCTTCCGAAGCGTCGCCTAGACAGCACATTGCTTTAATGCGGCTTTGCGTCTACACACACTGCGTCAGTCGACCGCTTGAGAAATGTTTATAGCGTGTATTATTCAGAAATAGAAGAAGAATCTCTTACCGTACCTACAGTTTCTTCGAAAGCAGTTTTCTTTATTTTTCAGGTCATCTTTACCCTATTCCCGTGTATGTGGACTGCTACAATAACTAGAAAGTTATTCACTCGTTTTAGGACTGCGTAGGTTCTACTTCTACCCATTTTCTGCCTCTTCGCTCCCTCCTCTCTACAGTTCTATCGACAAACTCTCCCGACATATACGCAAGTTGAAAGATAAATGGTGCATTTCCGGCAATGCTTTTGACGGCGGGGGAAGGGGGAGGATTCATGGATACATGGGTACAGATGGTCAAGAGGCTAATGCGGCGACGCGCAGGCAGCTCCAGAGGGCATTTTGCGCCCGCCACGCGATGGAAATGTGCAAACAAGTTTGCCACGCTCCAGCCCGGTATAGAAGCTCTGAATACCCCCCCCCCCCCCCTTCCTCTGACGTGGCCTGACGTGGCACAACACCAGCAACAGGAAGGCACAAATCAAAGGAAGAAACAGCGTAATCTGTGTTTTTTAAGGAATGGGTTGATTCCTGTCTGAAAATATTTCGTGAGAACGCGATAGTATCACGCGTATTCTAAGAGACAGTGGCAGCTTGTGTACGAATTCCCAAATACAAGTCAATAAATGTGGCTGCCTTCTTATTATCTACATTTTCAGCTGAAGTACGACGCAATAATAATGATAGGAAGAATGCGAGGCTTTTCTTGCTGGGTAGCGTCAACAGCACCCCGAGGCTGCTAGGCAACAGAGGCAGCCTCGGGGAAGGTTGACCGGGGAAATGACCGGGGAAGGTTGGATGTATGTTATGAGCGTCCCCTTTGAAAAGGGGCGGTGAATTGTGCCACCAGGATCTTGCTATTATACTGCCCAATGTCCTACCTTGGTTAAAAAAGACGCGATGAACTCCCACAACCAAATTTTATGACCCCTATTGTGGACTTCGCTTTTGTACGTCTCCGTTTTTTTTTGTCGTTTCTACACTTTTCTTCCACCAATCTTCAAGTCGCATCTTATTAATCCCCATTGCGGATATGTTTGCTTTTCCCCTGTTCTCACTGAACTCAAGGGCTTCAAGGAGGCCAGTGGTACCTAAATAGACCGCTGGGGAGATGTCTTCCTATACTAATAAAACATGCTCCATAGTTTCCCTAGCTTTACCGCAGCAAGCTCATGCTTCTTCCTTCCTAAATCTCGTTTTACAAGTGCGTGTTCTGAGGAGTCCTGATCTCGCTTCGAAAACTAATGGTCTGCCCTTTGAGTTATCATAAATTGTTTCTTTCCTGATTTCCTGTTTTCCTCTTAGGAAGTTGCTCATGGCTGGTGTCTTTTCCATTGGCGCCACCAATGCGATTATTTCAGGCTCTCTGACTTTCCGCGTGGCGTTCTTTCTTTCTTTGTTGCTCACACTACAGGCCGCATACTTGCTTGTAACCTTCCTAGCTCTTTTCCACCACTGTGAATCAATGTTTTTCCTGTTTCCAAACTTGTGAGCGCAACCTGCAGGGAAAATAATGAAGCTCGCGCCAGCGTGTTTGGTTGGAAGGCCTCCAATAGCGTGAAGTGCGCGCTCCGCGTATCGACACGACTTGCTTTGTGCGTTGTTTCAGTGCTTTATTGAACTGGTTTTAATCGGTGCACGAGTAACGATTGAAGAAGGCAATATACCCACCCGTTCACGCACGGGGGATGCACACGGGACTTCTAGAAGTGCTCTTCAACTAACGATGGTGTTTGTCAGTGTCTGTCCCCGAAAACTTCGACCGCTCATCAGGCGCATCGAGACTGGGCGCTACATGATGAAGGCTACGTGCCGAAGCAAATGATAAACTTAACCACACCTGATCCAAAAGGTGGACTGCTAATAGCGACGTGCAAGCCATCCTTGAAGATGGGCGACGTGTACATCGTGTCGGCATATAGGACAGGAGCCTATGTTGGCAGCTCCTGTGCAATTTATGCATAACATAATAAGTTATGTACAGCCAAGCAAGAATGCTTAGACACTTGGAAATTGCTAAAATAATGTCAGGAAATTTATAGTGATTTCATTATTTCCTGTATTGCAATAAGACGTTCTCGCTGCCTTTAAGTTTCAGGTCATGGTAATATTTCATTAAGCTGAAATGGTAATCGACCACATTGTTGCAGAGCAAAGTAATGACATGTTTGTGCTTGAAGTAAATACAGTTGAGTGCACAATTTAGTGCGTCGGCTTCACAAAATAACTGGTGTGCTGCATTTACATGAGAAAATATTAGAAAAATGGCTGCGTGCTGCACAGCGCATAGTGCAAAATCGCCTATACAGAAAAAATTAGAAAAAAGGAAGAGGGGAGGGGTGGTTCGGCTTGCGCTGTCCTGTTAGTGTGCATATCAAGGAAACGTATGAAACACGACCAGCGATGGTACATGCATTAAAACACATAGAATATGAGCGGCGGGTAACAATCTAGCCGACACGACAACGAACTACGTTCACGTTGGCACGACGTCGTGTTGTAGATCTTATGTAAGCGCCTACGGTAACCAGGTAACCAAACTAGTGACGGGCCCAGAAGGTTTCTGAGCTGCGCGAACTCGAACAAACACCCTGAGGTGATCCTACACTCGCGCTTGCATTTCGTAGTCGCTGTCCATGGGGACTTAACTTCTTGACCGATAAGTCAGCAATACAAGTTTTCTTCAGAGCACTTTCATCTACTTACGTTTGCAGTCCCTTTGCGGTCCTTTTGCCTTTTCACGCAGCGGTTGCAATACCGCACAGCAGCTTTTCCCGGAGTTTTGCTGTACGTGAACACTGTCGGCACAGAGTCCGGATGATTTATCAGCTTTGACGGCCGGACTACGTCTGACAGATGGAGGTTATGAGATGGTGATCACTGGGATTTTTATCCTAAAGAAAATTTATTGGTGATGCAGTCCACCCGGCAGTTTCAAGAATTCTCTCTTTGCTGCCACAATGAGCCGTCCGGGCTTGCACACCTCACTGCAGATCTCCATAGACCTCTCTCTCTTCACATACATTTTACAGATGAAAACCAGAAAAAGCTCGAGTTTCCGCTTTCATAGTATAATTTCTTGCACCTCAAGCGCACGATTAAGCGGCATCTTTGAACAAAACCACAAGTGCGACCACCAGTATTTCCGTAGTAACACCATCCGGAATAGCCGCGTTTCCCCGCGTTCTTGTCCAACCATGTGTAGTTACGAAAATCACCCCAACGGGGACACGCGCAGCGCCGGCTTGGTGCATGCGCAGAAAGATTTTTGGAATCAGTCAATTACGTCGTTAGAGCTGCGGTCCCACAGCGCGTGCGTGCCCATACACAAGTTCGCAAGAAATCCGACGCGCTAGCACGACCACAGCCTGCGCGACATCACCGAACACTGATAGTGTTCAAAGAAATTCCTTAAACGCCATCACCAGCAGGCACTGACTGAGACCGCATGACACTTCAAAGCACTGCTATGCGGGCAACATTTATGGGTCCCTGCAGGCTGCCATCATATTTTGTATAAATTATTCGTTGATGATACAAATCATACCTAAATACCCTGACTGCAAGAAATAAAAATCATGGAGAATAGAATACATTTAAAAATGCAAATCGTCCTTGAACAAAGCGAATCAAATGCAAATCAAATGCAAATCTTCTTTGAACATGCTTGATTTTTCAGATATAAGGTAAGAACAAAACAGCGAAGGATGGCAATGCGACATATCCAAGTACAACCAGTTTTGCTACTCTTGTTGGTTTTCGTACTCACTCCGTATTTTCCACGTATGAATCAGTGAAAAAAAAACGAATGCTAAATATTCTGATTGCATTGAATATATATAGTCAAGAGCACTATTTATTTAATAAACAGAGTGTTTATAATCTTTCTATGCCTACAGTGTTAACAGGTTTTACCCTTTTAGGGAGATTTCGGTTCGTTGCGCAACTCACACTCTAATGGAAGCATATACTCCCTCAGAACGGAGTTTTTTTGCTCCCTTGTTTTTGATGGTTTTACGGAGAACCTTGGAAGTTTTATTATTCTGCTTTAAACATCAACTCCTGAAGAAATTTTCGCGGTACCTTGGGGTTCTTTGTACCTCCTTTGAATCAAATTGCTGCAGAAGTTTTTAAGAGGAACATTGGGAGTTCTTTATTGCTTTTCTCAACACCACCACTGTGGAGATGTTAAAGGGGAGCTTTGGGAGTAATTTAGTTTCTGAATTAAAAGTTTGCATAACACGCCAAAGTTTCCCTGACGCGCAAATTTACGTGTTGATTGCATGACGCACGTACTTGGGGCAGATTTTTCGTAGAGCCCGGAATAAAGCACATTCGTGGACGTTGAAAGTTGTTCAAAAGTGCAATTTTTACAACATCGGCACATAAGTAAGGGCCAGAGTATCAATCAATGTGCCTACTTATTTTTCACGTCCTGGTCATAAGTATTTTCTTTTCAAGCATCAAATGCATTTCCTGTGTTTTTTTTTCTAGACTGATTTGGTTTATGATGTTATCACATGCTGTCAAACTTGGCTGGTCACAGCGAATTATTACCACAAATGCTTTTCCCGTGAGAAGCTGTTCTTAAAACTTAGGAGAACACGAAAACATTGCTGGTTATACACTTAGAGGTCACTTAAAGCACATATGCACTAACTTGAATTTTCTACCCGAGTTCATTGAGAAAAATGAATTCTCGGGCGACATCCTACCTGGAATGCAGGCTAACTTTGGAGGTCGAGAAAAGGTTCTGCAACCTGCCCAATGTACCTGTTACTGATTGAGTTAGTGCACCACTGCAATCGTTCTCGGATACAAATCCCGGTTTTCCGATGCTGAAAGAATAGTCACAGGTTTTTACTGTTTATTATTCTGCGAAGTCCGGAGAGTGCTATCCTAGAACCTTCCAATGAGCAAATATGGGCCCTTGAATTCCATAGATATCTGTCGATATCTTGCTGCATATAAACCAATAGTCAGTAAAGCAAGAAGCAACACGGAACCTGAACATTTCGAGGTAGTGTATTTGTATGTACTGCTTTCACAAGTATTCACGCGATGTCTAGTCACCCTACATTTCAGATAAAACTTACGCAACTGAAATGTAGGGTGACTAACCTAACCTACGCAACTTACCTTCTTCCATTCTACCGATAAAACCAATTGTGTTTTAAACATTCATAGTCAACTTTGTTTCTTAGAAAATATCTTTATCCTCAAATACACAGCAGAAGTTTTTATTTGTGCGTGCACCGGCCTTAAGTATCAAATGTTGTGGCATTATGTAGCTGAAGGAACAGCTTTACTGCCTGTTATAGGTGCATAAAACAGATACATTTAGTGAATAAACATCCGGTCTCTTTGAAAAAACAAGCAGAAAATTGTATATTTACCGTGCCTAGAAATTGTGTAGGCGTATTCGTTGTTGTGCCGTGAAGCTTGGCGACTGTTGGCGAACGGTACCATTAAGAGGCAATGGCCACAAAATATCCCTGTGGCTAAGTTTTCACAAATGAATAGTACCTGTCATTCAAGCAATCTCAGAAAGTCGCTGGTCTGGTGATTGTGTAGTTTTGTTTATGTGGAATTTTAACTGTCATCTAGTCAAACTGCTCATGCATCTGGAAGTTGCAACTATGACGTAGTTGCTAAAAAATCTTCAAGCTTATTCAACACTGCGCTGCCAGCTGCGGGTGCCTTCTTCGAGCTCATGCCGAGGGGGCGTGCGTTTTATGTCATGCGTGACTTCTGGCGAGGGGTAATAGCAGGGTTTTTCCTTTGTTTACCCTTTAAAAGTCAAATTTGCGATATTATTGTGACAGTCCCGCTCGTCTTACCACGAAAATTGCATGCACGATCCTATATATCTACACTACGTCAAGCTAGGCTTTTGCCGCTGGGGGTAGTGCTACGGAACAGTGTTTACAATGACTAGAGGCGAGCAAGGAGAAGACAACGACGACGATTAGAGGCTAGCGCGGTCTGTTGCCTCTTGGCCAAGTGCGGCGTATTCTCTCGTAAATATACTTGTATATAGCGCTTCGTCTGCGTCTTCCTACGAAGAATATAGTTGCTATCGCAATAAAATACAGCGCTCTTCAGAGAACGGGGCTTGGCAAGTTTTGTTCTGATGGTATCAGTGGACGCTACTGTCTCTAAAGATTGTAAATTAAGACAACGATCATATAGTAATGTGGCAAAAAAAAGTTGCTTTAATATAACCTTTAGGCGACAGGATTGCGCACTCTACTGCACTAATTTGGCGAGACACATTTCACTTCGGCCTTTCTTTTTCGTATCGTGGCATATATAAATTACAAGGCAGTAAAAAAAAGCGTTATGAGCATTTCTGGCATCGATAGAGGTGGTGGTTATCTTGAAGAAATATTTTCATTCGCAGAACAATGGTAGCTAAAAAAACTTTTCTTTGGCAGCTCCTAATCGTATATATAGTAGAACTGTGCTTATGATCATGTCTGGTGGTAAAACAGTCAGTGATTATTCATCTTTCACCAAATCCAACGAGAACTGTAAGAGTGTAATGGTTTTGTGCTTAATGTTGGTCAGAGCTGCAAGGAATTGTTTATTCACCACGGTATACAAGGCTTCCCTTATTGAACTGAGTTGACTCCACAGAAGGCCTGTTCGATGCATTCACCTTTACAACACCATCCAAGTTCATTCGGTGGTCTTGGAGCCAGTAGCTGCAGAAGACAGAGAAGATTAGATTGTAACATTAACGTTACCATTATTCCTCCTGCAATAAGCTCATATTACGTGTTCTGTAAAGGTGAATTAAAACATTAGTAGATTGTGCTGGACGTCGACAGTGCTGTAATAACACCAGCCAAACACATAGATTTTTTAGTAAAAATTCAAGCGGAACTAGGAAGCTTCATAACGGAACAGTTAAAAAGTAAATACGCGAATGAAATGATAATCTGTGGCAGTGGAAATCAGGATAATGTCTGGGTACATGGTAGTCATGCAAGCGGACAAAGCAATGCCTAACAGCTTTTTGTTCGCACGTTTGATGGTCAGTAAGCAACTGCGCATAGATGTGTACCTGCGTCTGCCGTCTACGGATTTTGTAAATGTGAGAAGCATGTCATTAGCCTTGAGTAGAGTCGGGCTATTTCTTGATGCAACAAAGCCTTATATTTGAACAGCACCCGCCTTCATTACGCGCTGGATTTATTGACAATGCTGTTTCCGTACATAATATGTCACAGTGTTTGCATTTGTTTTTCTAAACTCAAAAATAAAGTTCCACGTAATCTTTCTTGAAAGTAATAACATAATAATATTTGGGGTTTTACGTGCCAAAACCACTTTCTGATTATGAGGCACGCCGTAGTGGAGGACTCCAGAAATTTTGACCACCTGAGGTTCTTTAACGTGCACCTAAATCTAAGCACACGGGTGTTTTCACATTTCGCCCCCATCGAAATGCGGCCGCCGTGGCCAGGATTCGATCCCGCGACCTCGTGCTCAGCAGCCCAGCACCATAGCCACTGAGCAACCACGGCGGGTTTTCTTGAAAGTAGGGCAAATACTTCAGTTTGCTCTGATCGGTTATGAAGGGAGGTGGAAAAGTATGTCCGGCGATTACAATAGTCCCTAATTCGAAATTTGAGCGCAACTGTATACGTGTTTTCATTTCGCCATGTATTGAAGGAAATGACACCGAAATCACCGCACCGACTGGCAGTGGGCTAGTGCCGTCAGTGCCTTCGCAGAGGGCGGCGCAGAATGGGAAGGGTAGCATCACGAATGGTATTGGAGCCCGCTGTAGAAGAATGTGACAACGAAGGGGAGAGTAGTGGCACGAGCGCGTTCGCGCGGTTACGCCGAGGGACGCTGACGCTCAACCCAGGAATGGGCACCTAAGAACTGCACTCTAAAACTGCGTCTCATAAGCCTTATATTGAGTATAATTAAGCAATTTTTATTCGCGTCAGCCTAAAATGGGAACCAAACCTATTCACCGAATCGTTGACGCAGCATGTGTTGAGGGATTTATCCTTCAAGCTTCTCTGTTCGCATCACAGTAAATTTGATGAAAACTTGATGCAACAATATCAACCTTAAGTGTTTGATTTACTGAAGTTTTTCAGTTTATGAGTAGGTAGCTCCAGCAGACATTTTACATGCAAGGGGCAACATTGCTTTTGCATTTGCTCATTTTCACTGTTTCTTCGCAACTTATTAAACGCAAACGCCCGGATTTACACATATTCTCATAGTTTCGTGAGCCTTTTCAATGCAGTGTGCACACCGGGTGCAACTTCACATGCTTTAGTGATTTGTGATGTAGGCCGCTGTAAATCCAGCAATGACCTGATAAGGTCATTGCTCTATAAGGTCATTGCTCTCATTTTCCTCAATATTACGAACAGGTGGCACACTTTATCAGGTTTGAGCTGCCTTCCATAGAAACTATCACAGAGAAAAATGCTCTGTCATCCATGACATGAAATAATGAACTTGAATGTCGTAACTCATTGAACTCACATGGCAGGAGCTGGAGTAGTTGCTGTTGTAGTAGCCGTAGTACCATTTACCCGTTATGTAGCAATAATGGTAGCAGCTGTGCAGGACCACTTTCTAGAAATAATAAAAAACCCATATTTGGTAATTTATATATATAAGCGTCACATGCTTTATTCTTCAGAGTTCCATCAAAAGCAAGAATAGTTCACCGTAGTAACCAGATTTTGGTGTCAAGAAACCCATCCTTGTCAAATATTATCCATAGCTTGCCACTTGTACAAATGATCGTTAAATGTAAATTCTACCGTTCTTAAAGGTCATTGTTTAATGTCATAAACGTTTCGAATATGATGTGCTCAGAATATTTAAACTGTAATTTAAAATCTACAAGAAATAATTCAATTTGTATTTTCTTCCGCAGTAATAATGGAATATGTGGAAATCACGCGCGATCTATATATGTTTATTCCATTCCTTTACCGTGTTCTACTTTGTTGTGTATTCTTCTTTTTATTAGATACCTGCACCTTCACGCGCACATGTGGGGAGGTATGCTGGCCATTTCTTGCAGCTAAAGAATCCTAGAGTCATTACTCTGTTTTATCTCTGAAGAGTGCAGTGCTGCTTGAATTCTTCCTTTCATGTCTTTATCACGAAGTCATTGTGGCCTATATAAAAACAAACACAGTGAACAGAGGACAGGACACCGCGGTCGCTACACTGATAGTTGATTTATTGGTTTAAGCTAGCCAGCATGAAAAAAACTACATAATAGTACGTATGATTGAAATTTCCACACGGCTAGGTAAAACAATCGTAAAGCCTAATGCTGCTTGGAAACATGGAGATAAGTGTGTCGCTGAGGCAATCCGAACCTTTTTTTATTATGCGCAATGCCTCCATAAGTTCGCTTGAAGCGGTGTCTTTACTTCGGCCCAGAATGTTTTTTTTATTGTGAAACCAAAGGTGCAAATCACAAACCAAGAAATGTGCAGTCGGAGTCGCATTCTATGTATCCTAATAAAAAAAAGCGTGCTCCTATGCTCAGTCGTCACTGCGCCATCCAGTTTAACCTACGTACAATGTCGCACCCAACCGCAGTATCGCAAACTAAATGCCTCCCGTTACGCTTGTTATTTACGGCCTAGGTGCCTCATCTGTCAACTATGGTTCCTGTTCTCGCGTAAAATGTAGGAGCGCAGGCTTGCGCGTTTACGAGGTACCGAAGGAAGTCGCAGTTTCACCCGAAAGGGGAAGCATTGATCGCTATAGCAAATTATTACACGGCTCTACGATGTAAGGGTAGTAGGTTAATCAGCTGCATAAACTGCTGCGTTGATCATAAGGAGCAGTAGAAGCGTTGAGAGAATTCCCGTTCTTGCTGCCTCGCTCCAATGCAATGTAAGCGACGGAGAACACAACGCACACGAAGTCAGCAGCTGTCCTGGGTCGCCTACGATTCGAAATTACCACAGAATACCTACATGATCAAGCGCATCGAGCAGCATTGAGCTGCAGCAACAGGAGCAGAAGATGCCGACTAACTGCACCCCTTTCCCTCTCCTAGCTCGCGCACATCTCTCTACTCCTCCATGGCCACGCGAGAGAAGATGACGCGCACCCTCCGTGCCTTCTCTACCTTGTGCTAGCGAGAAGATTTCGCAATATCAAGCCACCCTCCTTCTGGGCTCACCCTCGCAAGCTTTTACGCGCACCTACACAATATGACGCGCGGCTGTGATCTTACTGCAGCTGTACTTTATACGGAATATCACAGTGATGGCGATGGGTCCCGCAGCAATTTGTTTGTAGGGTCGATATAATTCTCATCGCAATGAACACTAAAGCCCAACTTCCTGACGCTTTGCTACAGCTTATGGACATTGGGCCTGATTTTTTTCTTTGGCCTTGGCCGTCTCATTACTTTTGTCGCCATTCAGTTTCTTCAGAAGGGTACCCAAAACCACTTCCAATATAGAGCTAGGGTTGCTGGCGGCAAGGAACTTTTACTACTGTTCAAATGAGCTGGCCGGCATTGCATGAACACAGCATTTCCGGAGGCTGCACTGAAGATAGAAGATTAGGATCCTTGTCTTGCCTAGTTAAGAGACTGCTGAACCGTGAGGTTTGGGCGTTTTCTAGTATTGTTGGCTGTACGAATACAAGGTATAGTTTTTACTGAAAGCTATCAACAAGTTTGAAAACAGGTTTTAACCATGGTTTGACCTTGAACAGCCTACCCTTCCTATGTGGGCGAAAACTTAATATAGATTGAAAGAAGTCGTCAAAACAAAAGTGGCGGCTCGTCTTTCAAGCAATTGAGAGTGTCCAAAATATACATTCAGCAAAATTCTTCTAGCAGTAAGTTTTTCCCAATGAAATAAAAAAAGATGTCGCAAACCGTACTAGCCGAACTCAAGCCACACGCAAGAAATTTCATAAAGAATTGGTGAAGCTCCTTGCCGCTGTTTATATGTGCTCCGTGAGACACTCTGGCGGTACAGGATGGGTGACAAACGTAAAACGTCTGCCTAAGCCTTTTAAATAAATTCGGCCCGAAGCTTTGCCGAACGCTCATTAGATGTCAAACAGCGTCAAAATGGCAGGCAGCTGGATTGGTCACCAAAAAGTTTTTTTTCACACCTTGATGAGTGCCCCGCGTAAAAGCACGCGCATTTCACGCAAGCACACAAAAACTGGTTGCCAGAAGAAGAACACCAGGACGTACATGAAGTACGTAACAAGAGTGGCTTACGCAATGCCGCTATCCTGTGCGACGTCCTATATATGTCCAACAAGACGGTGCAATAACGGCGGGGCACACGAGCACGATCTTTCAATTATGAAGAAGAAGAATGCGCATGTGGCGGCAAACTTCTTGATTTATAAATGTCAACCTTGGTTTCACGACTGCAAGACTCTTGCCAGGACTACACAAATAATTGCACGCGAACATTTGGAGGCATTCATACCAGAAAAACAGGCACAAATTACACCATCGATAGGTCTATTTCTGAACTTGGACGCAAGATATTGTTTTTCAAATGTTTTGTGCCATGCTCATACGTATTGTGTTGTACGTTTTGTTCGACCCGCTCAATCAGCTACAATAAATCTGTTGTGAACTTAACGCCTGTGGTGGCTTGTTTTCTATGGTTTGTGCTGTTTTTGTTTTGTATGCGCTAGACTGGTGCAACCAAATATGAACTAACTTATCCAAGAACAAGTTATTTGGAAGCCTTACTATATTTCTCATACTGTAGCGCTTCTAACAACAACCAGCATGTTTTATAAATAGCTTGTTTAGGCTGCGGCCCTTTTCTGGTGGTCACTATTTAATGGTATGAGTTTGATATTCGGACATTTACCGCGACACAAAGGTGTCAGTTCAAAGCACGCATATTCGCGAGGAACCATGTTGCACGGCAGGCTGGTCGCCAAACGAATTTCTCACATCCTTTTCAGTTGCATGTGCTCTCTGCGCAACTACTGCTGCAGGTGTGCTCTTAACCCCTCAATTTTCTACTGAATGTCATTTTTGAGCAAGAAAATATAAGATATGCTATAGATTAAATATAGGTATACCTTTCTGGCTGTGTTCAGCTACTCGCGTAGACGTTGTCAGTCAGCGTTCATGGTTTGTGCACGATGAGCTGTTATTATTGGCCACGTTAAATTACGTTATGTATAGTTGAAAAGATCAAATGTCGTAATACATGTTTGTAGGCCACACTATCATTCACACAAGAAGCTTTCTATAGATTCCCACGCTGCAAGCTTCTTGCGAACGCAAATGCTCAGAAATCATGCAATATGCGAAAGGCGCAATATTGCAGTGGCGCTGCATATACATGTCTTTCCATGAGAAAAAATGGTCTGTTTATGTGGTAGAATTTTCTCACCATACAAGTAATCTAGAAAAGTACAGCAACAACAAAATAAGAATGCTGGACGACCAACGCTTTGGGCTTTACAACGCACTCTTATCACCTTTCCGAGAAGTGCTGATACAGCGCAGCGGTAGCGAATGCTCATTTGCAAAATGACGTTTCGTGCATACTACTTTTCTAGGCCGAAAAAAAAACATTTTAAACTGGTCAATGTGTTCGTAACCTGCCACGTACGAGGCATTGAAGAGAAAATAAAAAGAAAGATCACTGAAAACAAAAAAAATCTATTTAATAATTTTACATGTATTTAAAGAAGATCGTACTTTCATAAACATATCAATAGAATGGGCAGAGAGTAAAAAAAGTCTGTGGAGAAACCATCGACAATGACTTTCTATAGAAGCAAAAAGCCAGATCTCACAAACAAACGAATGACCAAATGCACCAAAGAACGAATGAGCCAGGGAGGTTTTCCTCGCTAGTCGGTTGTGTGAGAGTGCACTCTCTTCCTCGGTGCCTTTCACCGGTCACCGGTCATCACCACCGACCACGCGTCGTCAACAGCCAACCACCGACCGCTGCCAACCCAGCTGTTCAGCACTTAAACAGGCGAAAGAGGCTAATAAATTTATCCACCTAAAATAGCGCAGGTATCACCTATGAAAATGCCTGCAAGTGGCACTGCTGCAATGCCATGCAATAATTATAGGTTGATTGTAAAAACATTGCGCTTAATCATATACTTATATAGCTTTATCAGCAACAAACATTGTTTTCAATGACATGGCTTTGTCTCAGTCTGTTATTTGAAACAGTTTACAATGTTACGTTGTATAGACTAGGAGTGATTTTTATCCTTATTTCTTTATATTCAGACATTTCGTGTTCATTCCTAGAAAGTCTATTCATTCATAATGAAAAAAAAGAATGATGTGTTGAATACCAAATAGTTTTCTTTGTCGTTGCATCTCTTCAAATGTGGAGGATGTGCTTTCTTCTCTTCACCCAAGTCTAAATATAAAAAGACAAAAATGTATGTGTTATTTGCAACACGTTATTGTTCAGGAGACATTGTCGGCTTTCGCTACGAGACAAACATTTCCCCTAGCGGAGGAACAAGACCATTGCCTCCACTTTCAATTTTCTTACTGGCACAAAACTGTTGTTATTGCATTGCATCGTGAGAACATTGTTTGGCAAAAACATTTTTTTAACTTGTGCCATACAGAAGCGGAAAACTCGAAATAACAGCTTTCAATTTATTATCAAAGCTACGCATAAAAATATATGTAAACAAAAAAATGTCAATGCTCAGAAATTGTACACCACAGCAATTAATAGCTGATACAGTCACGTGAGAACACTCTATACCAAACACAAAAATTAGTGCTTCTGGTTGATTGTTGAGATTTATGAAATAATATTATTTGAACACTCACGGTGAGTATTTCAGGTTATCCATGAGTATCAATGAACAATATGTCACCAGAGAACATCTCTAATTCCTCAATACTTGGTGAAAAAAACATCATTGCGGATTTTTTTGACGGAATCTTTGAGTTTATAAACAAAGATCACATAAACTTTAAATGCTTAAAATCGAAGTGTTTCATTCCCCACAAGACAATAATACACGCTTAAGAAAACCTGGGCCATTTTTTTTACTGTAGTTTTTATTCTAAATGGCTCCTTTTATAAGCACAAACTTCCTGCCAAACACCCACACTAGCTGGACACACTTGGCTCAATATGTGCCTTTATTATAATGTAAAAGCTAATACTCGCTCTATGTATAATGGATGAGAATATACATGCGTTCATCAAAACTTGCAATTTTAGTCAGGATGAATTTAAACGTCATATAACCAGCACCTTAATCTCCAGGAAAACATACTAAATAGGGGAGCGCAATTTCTAGAGAGAGCTGACCAATTATGACATGCGTAAACACGTTTCTCTCAAAGACGAAATAAGCATTGTATAACTGAGCCTACTGCAATATTTTTGAGTAAGCAGAATCGACGGTGCAAGTAATATACTATTTTTCTTTAAACAACGTGTCGAGCAATACCAATAAATTACCTACACACCCGACTTCGTCTTACATTGCAAGCTTGACGTCTTGATCTGTCAAGCCGCAACAAGGTCACATAAGCGATGGGAAATCTAAAACGACGGGAAGCAAAGACAGGGAAGATCTTTTTAAACAGAACACATAAAACTACCTATAATATTGAGGTTAGACATTCTTGGGGTTTCCCTCAACATACTGGACAAGCAACACAGATCAACACACAGTCGACAAGCTATGCACAGCAACACACGCTATTCTGCCACCTAAAGAATAATTTACTGGACATGTGAACCATCTACGAAATCACAAAAACACACTCACCGACAAAGGGAAAGAAGCTTGTTGAATGTGTATGAATTTTAGAGATATAAATGTAAACCAACAAGATTGAACAGAAAACAACACCACTGACTTGAAGTATGTGATATCATACGCACATTGTAACGTGTCGACAGCTGCATGTGTCGCGGGCCGCATGACCCACATTCTTGTATCAAAGTAAAATTTATACGCCTTTTATCTCTTACGAGGTGGCTATATCATGCGTACTGTCACACGCGCGCTCAACTTGCCTTAAGTTTTCTCTAAAGTACCTCCAAAGTTGAAGTTTGCAAAGAAGCCATGCGCCGCGGCACGACAGAAGATAATGTCATTCGCAGGCGACGGTAATCGCAGTCAAAAGAAGCCCCAGAAAAAGTTACTATTTCAGTGCAAAATGTTGCTAAATATAAGCGTTCTAAGGAAATATAGCGTAACTGTGTACTTCCTCAAATCATATAATGCGCTTTTGCGTTCGCGCTATCTGCACACCATATAGCTAAACATGGCCAACAGCTTCCTTGACAACATTGAAAGCAACCACCATTCCGAAACCTTTCGAAACGAGTACATACATTGTATTTTTTTTTACAGAAATAATAAACTGAAAAACGAAAACGCAATAATTGCTATACTTAATTGCTCACTTTTGCTTATTTCATTCGTTCGCAGCTGCTCTTCAATGAGGATACTGATTCGGTACAAAAGCGCGTTCGAATGAGTTCAGCGAACTCGTTTGCTTCTTTGCAGAAGTCGTTTTCCTTTAATGACATAAGATACCCCGTGGAGCAGTCGACTAATCAAAATAAACGCAAATAGAATTCGATTCAGATGAGAGTAAACCTTACGTCACAGGACTTTCAGACTAAACTGCGTTTAGGATCGGCGCAGTGCATTCTTCAGGCTGATATATACAAAGTGGTGCACTGCACGTATATCTATATCGCTATGTGAACACTGAATGAGCACGTAGGTCACAAATGTCCAAGATCCCCTTCAACGCTATGTGTCGAGGCGGGACAAAGCCATGAGCGAGCTTGTTCACAAATGCCAACCAATTGACTCGTAGTTCCTGGCTACAATCCCACAAGGTAGCTAACAACGTCCCTCGTACAAAAAATTAGGAAAGCTCTAGAGCCTCGGATGATCTATTGTGACGGCATACTTTTTATTAGGAGACAAGCCAGTCCTTCGCGTCTTGGTCTTCTGCCTCACAGAAAATGGAGTGAAACGCGCGAAGTAATGCGTCTCTTAACCCCTGGAAATCATTGAAGCCACTGGTTATGTCGACAAGACCTTAATCACGGAAGTCTACAACAAAGTTTATCTTGATCGCGTATTCCGCCTCTCGGTTAATGTCAGGAAGGTATGCTGATGGGCTGAAACGGTAAGACCAAATCCTCACTTGGCATGCGCAGTTCCAGGCAGTACAACTGAGAGAATGAGCACGAAAAACAGTGGTGACGATCCTTCTTGGTTGTACTTAAGTGTACGTTTAACTGAACGTGAAAGCTCTCAAATGCTAGCCTAGGTGAGAGCCAAATAAATGTTAGATCTACACAGATTGAAGCAGCCAATCTTGCGATAGTTGCTTCTTAATTTACTTTTTTAGGATGAATCTGCAAAACGCAGTCGTTACACAATTTGTTGAGTGATATATGATTAGATGTTTAATTTTTCTGGATGTCCAACATATCAAGGGCCAAGACTAACAAAATGAAAATAAATATTCCATTTGGAAGAAACGAATTAACCACTTTGACATAAAATTGAATATGCGTCATGTTCTTAGGTTGGTTCCAAATAATTAGTTTTAATATATGCTTAAACTGCTTTAAGATAAGTAGTGGCGTCATTTAAATAGAGACCATATATAACAACATAATCACAAAACAATTAGAATTGTGTCCAGTGGCTACCTTGTAACAAGCCAGCACATAATAGACAGAAAGAGCACTCTTCATGTTGGTCTTTCTAACTTCCGTATTCTCCCGTGCCCCCCAGCCTTCTTACTGCGCAGTATTCTTGTATTATTGCCAAGTGTCTTAGCACGCCTCACTCCCCTGCCCTTGTTTTCATCCCTCCTTGGATAGTATTTCAAAACTTTGCTATAGAGGCTGATTCAACGCTACCAGTGGGGTCTACATAGCAGACAGTCTTCAAGATTCTGTGTTGGCTTGCTGTTTTGACAACCTACAATAGCCCTCTGTTATTTCAACCTGACTTTGACAGCCCTTCTCACACTAGCATAAAGTCGCCAACCTCTATTATTGATCATTGTGTTTTTTTATCAAAGTTAATTTTTATTCTATCCCAGTACTTCGCTATTCCATTCTTCTCTCTTCTGTCAGTTGCAGCACTGCTTCAATTCTTAGTCATGTAAGCTGGCAAAGTTGTTTGGCTCTCAGTAGCAGCAAAGAGCGGAGCGCATCCCAGAGCTGTTGTGTAGGAACGGTTATAATGAGCTACCGCCTCCTGAAAACCGCACTTCCATCCAGCAGGATTGAAGTGTCTTGATACACATTTATGTACTCTTTGGTGTAACGACTAGCTCGCTAGGCTAGCCCATTAGTTGCTCAGTTATATGGTGCTGCGAACTTCAGCACAACTCCACGTCGCTCGGCCCATTCCTTAAACTGAGGGCTCCGAAAGGCAGGCCCATTGTCTGACACGAATGCTTAAACGTTGTCAAACATCTTTCAGGTAGAAAAGGAGATCACAGCGTTGGCGTCGTCCTGCCGTGGTTTTGCGGCGGCCATCTTGGTACACCCTCTACACACAACAGGAATGCTTGCATTTTCATCACGCCTTCAGGGTTTTTTCGGAGTTCATCGAAGCCCATGTGAATAACTTCAATAGGTCGGCTTGAGTGCTTCAGTCATATCACGTGTTGCGTCGGTTGTTTAAACTTTACCTTATTCACCTGACATTTATGACATGACTGCTCTTGTTCTTTCAAGTCTTTTCGTCAATTTCATGTAGATCAGCCAAAGACCTTTATGACGACCTAAATTATCTTAAAAGTTCAAAATTTTCGGTACCTATTTGCTATGCACTGAAATTCTACCTGATTGTGTCATTTGTAAAGGTCCACTTCTTTTTCAAATTTTGGTGGCACCTATTGTTCCGTGTTGCACATCGTCAAATATGACCCCCAATCTAGACAGTGTGTCGCCATCTCTCATAGAACCTCTTGGACGGTGATTTAACTTCAAAATACAACTGCTGAAATTCACTGACCTACAATACGACCTTTTCTCTCAGCTCCGCCATTTTTTAAAGCTGGATGAGCGCCTCAGGATCTGTGAACAGATTGAATCAGTTACCTTCCAGGTAGGAACGGAAGTACTGAACTGCCTTTAAAAGGGCCAGAGATTTCTTCTCGGTGGTCGTGCAGTTTACATGCACTTTGTTATATGTGCTACTATAATAGACAATTACGCTTAGTTGGCGATTATTTTGCTGGGTTGCATCTCGCTGATAAAGTAGCGCTCCCGTTCCTTAGTGCGAGGCGTCTGTGTGGAGCTCGAATGGTAGAGCAACGTCTGGAAGCTTGAGAAATGGATCAGACGAGATAACTCTTTCCAGCTTTTTGTATGCCACTTCGCAGTAATCCGTCCTAGAGAATGGTACGTCTTTTTCTGTAAGTACAGTCAGGCATCTAGTTCAGAGAGCATAGTTATGGATAATCACTCTAAAATCTCCTGCCAACCCCAATGAGCCCCGTAGTGATGATCATCAATAGTTTTACGAGTTTTACAATGTATGCCCGCGATTATTTTTTCTTATTCCCTATTGCCATCGAATAATCTGCACAAGAAAGTTACCTTGTTCTTGAAGAATTCAGTATTCTTAAAATTTACCCTTATGTTTGCTTCTACAATCCTTCGAGGACATCTGCAAGGTGTTGCTCATGTAGACGACTGCGTTTATAATACACAATAATTCCGTCTTCGTAGACATTGCAGAAGCGGCAAATGAACGCATCCAGAACCATATTACTTCTTTTCTGAAGCTAGTTTGGCGAGTTCTTCGATTATAAGGGGTGGCAGTTGTATTCGTAGATGTGAAACCGAGCTACGAAAGTCATATAATGCATTTTATTCTTTTGAAGTCGCACCTGCTAAAAGAGTTTGCAAATGTATATGCTAGAAAACCAGGTACACCAACTTGTGTCGTCAATAATTGAATGTATTGTAGGAATAGAGAATGGAATGAGCTGTATGTGGTTGTTCAATTCTCTGTAGTCTGCAAATAGTCGGAGGCTTCCATCTTCCTTGGGTGCTATGATTATCGGCGATGCATATGGCGATACGGGTGGATGGAGAATACCTGCGTCCAACATTTTCACAAGCTCGTCATTCAGCCATGCTTTCTAGTATCAGATGAGTTTGCAAGGTTTGCCCCACACTACGCTTGTGCCATGTAATTTAAACTGAACTTGAAAGTTCGTAGCACCTGGAGGACAGCCTCCGCAATAGTATAATTCAGAATATCTTATAGGAATGTCATCTTCTCTCTTCAGAATGCGAATTTAGTTCTCATTTCAGATAGATGGCGGCTCATGCACATCTTGGCTCAAAGACTCAGTGCCATCACAGTGTATCTTAAGCTTCAGCGACTTACGTCTGTACAGGAGAATACAAAGTCATATTGAATATCTTCTGTAACCAGTGCAAGTGTTCCTGCAGTTCTTGACTAGTACTTAAGCTTTAGGCGCATCCATTCGTAGTGTTTCTTCCACGCCCATGTTAGGATCGCATGACTGTTTTGCCTGCGAATATGTCCTCTGCTTTGCCTTTGCTTCTTTGTATAATTGATACCGAAGGTCTGCTTTCTAGAAGAGCTCGCATTGTCTCACCGTCCGGTTTTAGATATTTATGAAGGAAACTCGATGACACAAGTTATACCGTCTCTTCTACTGTAGAGACATATTTAGAATTTTTCTCTTCTTCCTCCTGCACTTCGTCTTTTGACTCTGTGGGTTTCTTTACGGGAGTACAGGTATTGCGAAGCTGGCGCTGAACTTAGACCTGCCACGTTCTAACACCAACGAACGCTTCCCATCCAAGCAATTGATGCTTGGCGCCCCTGCAACGTTTGGCCTAATCTTCTGGCTTCGCTCAGTCCAGTAATTTGGAAATGGTTTTAGTAAATCTGAGAATGCTTCGATCGTTTTCGGACCTTTTGCTAGAACCAGTCTTTGCAAATCTGTAGGTAAGCCGTGGATGATAAGCCCAAGAAGCGATGACAGTGATAGTCCCGGTTAAGCGAGGAGATGTCGCTGTTTGTTAAAAAAAAATATTGGAGTGGTTTGCTTGATTCGAAACGGTAGAATAGTGCCTCATGCTAACGCTCAACGGATTCTTACTGAAAGTCAGAAGGCAACTCTCCTTCCATGTAAACCAAGGTTCAGGATCTTGTTGCGAAAGTCGCCAGTCGTACTGCTTTCTTGCTATCCCGCTAAGGATTGGTTGCATGTTTATTACTAGGTCTTCATGACACAGCTATCCATTGTTCTTTGCAGCTTGTTCATAGAAAACTAGACTGCCCCCTCGAATGTCAGGTGAGCCATCAAAGCTTAAGGACGTACTATTTTTGCTGATATATTTCCTCGCCTGGTTAAAGCGGAAGCCATAGTCTCAATAACAGAGTTCCTATGTCAAATTCGGTCTTGTTGAATTGATATGGCTTGAAGACTTTTCGGTAGCTTGTTAGATGACGCTTCTCTGAGCATACTTTTTGTAGTACTGTCACCACCAGCTTGTTAAGCAGATGTAGTGGAATGCTTATTTGCACGGAATCTCACTCTAGAACTTCCTCTGAAGAGAGTCAGGTTTCATCCAGAATAAGATTCAGAAGCTCACCTGCAGTAACGTGTTCGGGGAGGTCAATGACGGCTTCACACTCGACTTAACAATGTTGCTGCGGTTGCCCACGAATAAAGTCATCCACATATTGGTTCTTTTTGCCGGCAGCGCCAAATTATCCAAAAATCTCGCACATAATCAGCAGACAGAGTAGTCTGCACGTCACCATTTCTACCTTCATTTTTTTTATCATCCTCTGCCCCCAGCCTCCTTACTGAGGAGTCATCTTGTGTTCTTCTACAAATGCCTGGGCACGCTTCATACCTGAAGAGTGATTCTTGTTTTCAGGTTTCAAGTAAACGTCATAAAATAGAAAAACAAAGTATATCTCACGCCCCACTGCCATGGCGGAGCAATGGTCTTCTTTCAGATGCCGAAAAATATATAAATACGCTCTGTGGCTCTACTGCCAGTAGCACCGTAGTGGCGGGCCATTTACCTTAAAGCGGCCGCGAAGTTCATGCGAGCGGCGACCATCGCGCTTCAATGCTCAACTCTTTATAAAAACGTTAAGCAAAGTGTCAAAGCTCAGTTGCTAAAAACTTCAGCGCACGCGTTCGAGTTGGCGCGTAATGCCAACCAGAATGGTGGCTGTAATGTAGCTCCTACCTCGACGAATATACGCCTTTCTTATTTACAAGAACAGCGCATTTTAAAGGCGGAATTCGTTCGTAGCCTGTGTGTGGGATCAGAACTGCTGCGGTGCGCAAGTGGGGAACCATGTTCGAATTTATTTATTATTCCACGGGCTGCCTTTCGAACAAAAAAATTAGGTAGAACATAACAAGTAATGTTGCGCAGATGAAAAATATAGGTGTTTTAAAATGTGATTTAAAATAGAGTAGTCTTTCGCCGCTTAGCACGAAGTCGCGGGATCAATTCCTGGCTATGACGGACGCATTTCAATGAGGGCGAAATGCGAAAAAAGCGGTGTGCCTAAACTTAGGGGCACGTTAAAGAACACCGGGTGGTCAAACTTAATCCGGAGTTCCCCACTACTGCGTGTCTAGTCAGGTCGTGGTTTTGACTTGTCAAGTGGCATAATTTTTAAAAATTGTATTGTGTGTCTACCTGTAATATAACAGTTGGGAAGGTAAGTAAATAATGATGAAACTAATTACTTGAAAGCAACAGATAAATAAATTGAAGTTTCTACAGTTGCGATTAACACAATACATGTGTTTTTATCCCTATGAAAGGCTCAGGCTAGAAAAAATGGCGCGTGAAAGCTGGAATTCTTTATATATGACTAAAATTTAGCGAAAATTGGTGCAGTTACATTTGAGATACTTTCATTTTGGACGTTATCATTTGATTATTAACCCGTTGACTTCGCCTTGCTTTATATTGCGAGCAACTCAGTTCACTTTAAAAAATATACACATACTTACCTAAATCGTAGCCGGGTATGCAGATGCCATTGCGGCATAAGCCAGCTCCTCCAGTGGGTTTTCCGCGTTGGTTTAATGTCTGCGTTTGTCAATAACATTTATTTCTGAATCCATGTGAAAAGCACTATAAGCGCTATGATAATATGATAATGTAATATTGTCAATGTATCCATGAACAGAACCACACAGTAGCACACTGTGTTTACCAAATGTTTTTTACAGGACAAAACTTCGAGTGGTGACACATTTGTTGTTAACATCAAGTTTAATGGGAAGACGATATGCTTTTCTTAAATGCAACTTCAGACAAGCAGCGCTAGACAAGAAAATGACAATTAGCTCTCTCACGTAATGTAGTCTGCAACGCCACCAATCACTTTTTCATCATTAACAGCCTGTAGCAATACGTCAATTGATAACAGTCGCTTTAAGGAGTCTTGTATGCTGCCACCTATTACCTAGTGCCTAACTGAAAATTACGGGTGCGCGAATATTTCACCTTTTGAACAGAGATGAAATATATATGCATATATTACCTATAGGTATTGGAAAACAAATCATGCGCTTATGGTATTGGTCTACACAAGTAAAATCTAGCTCTTCCTGTCGTGGTATAGTCACGGGATGCGGATTTGCCTCTACGTAACCCACAAGCACAAAAAACCACATAGATTCAAGACAGTCCGGATAACGCTTTATTGAATTGGGTGGCCATGCCACGCTAATAAAAGTAGTGTTCTGAAAAAAAAATGCCCCATTTAAACTAACATGCCTAAGCATGAAAAAGTGAGCGTGGCCTCCTCGTAGCTGCGGTGTCGGGGCCCGAAATGTCATTGGAGCGGGTGTGCTTTAGTAGTGCTCTTTCCGTAAATAGTGTTTCGTGGTGCCAACCGAGCAACGCAGCCGTATCCAGAACTGGTGGTTACTTAAGTAATGAACTAGATGGCTGGCTGTGCATCCAGCATAACCCTTTCAGCACGGTGTCTTCATTAGGCCCGATATTTTGCGATTGATAGCCCATGCGCTGCGGTGCGACGGCCGACGGTGAACCGAACGGCGCCAAAAGCAATATCTCCATAAGCATGAAAAGTGAGCGTGCCATTCCCACAGTTGCGGTGTCGTTAATTTATTTTAAAGGTTTTGAGACTTTCGAGCATGTGTTTTATTCCTAACTACGCTACTGAGAGTTTTAAACGCCTCAATGATGTCCTCAGGGGCATGCCGTTCATGTTTGCCAATATGGAGAACATGGTGTGGAGTTGCGCATTATTCTTGAAACCCCTGTGGCTCCCCTGTGAACCTTTAGGCCGAGCCTGGTCAGATTATTGACGTGGCATTTTGTGAAAGAGTGATTCTACCTTTGAAATATTTCAGTCATTCACCCGACGCCAGCTCCATACATCTCATTCTCTCCAAGGTCACAGCAAGCAGTGGATTTCCAGGTCCACAGTCGCTGCTCAACCTTTAGCGCGTTTTCATTGTTTTGAAATATCAGCGGCTTTTCATGCATGCGTATGACACGAAGCTGAAACTGCTTGAGTCCCTCCTTTAGAACAACAAACCCTCTTCAGATGATCTAGTTCACCTTTATTGATATTAACAGGCCATTCATCAGCAACTCTTCTGGTGCAGCACCATGCCATCATGGACATCGCGGTTGCTAGCTCGGGCTGCGCCATCGCTGGCGTGATAAAGTAGTTCTTTAGTGGTCTATAGAGAGCGGCGCGTCTATTTATGCGCAAAACGAAATTAATTAAAGTAAGGATACGTGCTGGTTTGCCTGGCTGAGAAGCACATTTGGGCTTCATTCAAGGAATGTCTATCATTATTTTTGCACACCATAAACACATAATTACCTAAGCTGACTGATTGGACATGTTGGTAAAATATAATTACTGTCTGACATCCGCGTGCACTGCTAAGACATCGTGAAATGAGTCATCTTGCCATCCTTAGCTTACAACTAACATTCACCGCGTAAAAGGTGCACACAACATTATTGCTGGCACCCTAAAAAGCACCTGCAAGCCCAACGAATAAGCTTTGTGAACCTGCTGCCGGAAGACCTTCAAGAATGAGACGTGGCCAGTTCCCACTCTTGTCGCTGTATTAGCTATCTTGCTAATTTTGATTGTCAACGCCGACGTATTTTCCTTTTAGGCATATGTTCGCCCGATGCAACGTCTCATTTGAAACAATAGCGCTTTTGGAAGCCCTAATTCATATTTGGTATGATTCCGGCATGCAGCATTTGCACACCTTGTGGACACGTGTACTTGTTTATCTTTATCGGGAAGTTTCTGGAATGTTATCGATGCATCCATCCGCTTTCTGTGACCCAACTTCGTGAAATCTTATTGCATGTATGAGCGACGCGAGTAATGTAGAACTTTGTGGAATACACGCGGGTCCCAGTGATTACTCTGGAACATTCGACGGCTGATGCATAAAAGCCGACGCGCTTGACCCGCTGATCAGATTTTAACGATCGCCGACTGTGTTTGCCCCTATCGCCGTTCTTTAAGTGTAGCCTGCTTTTGAGGGCACAGGTTCACGCAAAAAAAAAGTTTGTTTCGTCTTTCACAATATTGCTACTGTGTTCTCTATACGTCACTACCACGTGACATTATTTAGTTCCAGAATATCTGCAGAGAAAGGAACTTCAGACTGCGCAACATCGACCATCAGGTATATCTAACTTTACATATGTACTTTATACGTGTAACAATCGTCGACTTGGGACATTGGAGATTTTCCAATGGAGATGAGCCACTGGACATGTGTCTGAAAAGGCGGCTTCGGCCATTGGACACGGGCATCTGAACATGTGATAGCTCGTAGGGACCCGAATAGACCAACAGAACAAGAGGCAAGAATTGACGAAATCATCTACAGAAAATTGAAGTTTGTTGCATAAAAGCGAAAAGTTGTGGCAGAACCCATCTTACAATTAATGTCAGCGATAATGCCGTTACCCCTGAACCTATGCAGCCACATTAAATAGTGCCACCACTCATGCGCGTTGCAGGACGAGTGTATGCAACGGTACTACCCGTTTTTCATTTTTCTCGGCACGCGCTTGAGCAGCATGCATCGCCGTCATGAACATGCGCGTCACATGGGTAAATCTTTATTAATACAAGACTGAAGAATATTATGCGGATTCGATTCGGTAGAGCATTAGAAAAGTGTTTCACAATTTTGTTATGGTTAAAGAACCGGGCATACCCAGTGCCTTAAGTTGGTGCCAAGATGTACATCTAATTAGGTTGGGGGTTTTTCTGGGCAATATGGTGCACAGTAATGTTAAAACGAACACAGGAGGTGAAGAAAACGCGCAGGTGAAATAACACGTAAAGACAAGCACTAGAAACAATTTCCAACGGGTACGGGACGAATCCTTACTTTCCTCCGTTACAAGTAGCGTGGCTTCAACTTTGACGTTTCGCATATGTCTATCTGAGGTGGGAGTAAGCTAGATTAATGAAACACAATATATACGAACTTATTCAAGTGCTTTGTTGTTGTTTATATTTGTCGCGTCGTTCTTTTCTACATATTTCTTGTGTATATTTATTGTAATCCGCGCGATCCCTTTGATTGCTGTTCACATAACAAACTCGGATTTAGGACCAGCTCTCTTGTGCTCGCGTGTGTTCTTTTTGTCACCTGCGGTAACCATATTAGCCTTAAGTTCGTTGGATACCGGCACGCATACAGTGACGAAAATCAAGCGATTCATGTTGCATGAGACAGGTTTACCGAAGAGCAGCTCGTGCCTATTGTAATATGCCCAGAAGCGCTAGCTAGTTTCGCCGTTAACTTCGATCCCGGTTTCTTCAGCACAGCAGCCCCTCTACCCATTAAAACTCAGATTACCCAGTGACAAAAATGTGCTTCGGTCAGGAGAAACGGTTAGAAATGCGCATGGATATATAATTAGCTAAAACTTATAGAAGGATTCTTAATATGTTAATCGCATTAAAGTTGGTTTGTAGAAACTCCCCAAGGACCCCACCGGGAGACTTGTCAATCTATACACTCGGCGATTCATTGGAACAAAGTAATAATCATGATGATGATAGCAGATGTGCAAGAAAGGACATTCGACACACTCCCCGCCCCGACAAGAAAGTGCTATAGCCATACCGCATGCGAAAATACAGTCCGGTCACCCCATCGAAAATGAGAAAGGTCAGTGGGCTAGTCTTCACAGGAAAACGTCACAAAGATGGTGTTGCTCACTTGTTTGTGTTAGTTCCTCTTTTGACTTGCTTCCGCCTCGATCAGCTCCACTACCTCCTTGCCTTCACCAAGGCACAGTTCATTTTCCTTCCGTTCTTATAATACCCTTGTTACATAAAGACGTTATTCAGCGTTGAGTACCAGGCGCATTCACGGCTTTCGTATTTGGCCTTTGTGGCAATGGTGACAACACAATGACATGTCATGCAGCGTTGGTGTAGCACTCGACAAAGGAGATCTTATTTTGTTTTATCGCCAAGTTGACTTTGTGCATATTGCGTGCGGGTCATATGCCATCTAGTCCTTGCTCCACGTGGCAGTGCGGTTCATGACTTACCGGATATCTCTATTGGTTGTTTGCTTTCGCAAGAGCTACCGTTTGGCTTCAGTACTTGAGAAAATTGAAAAAAAAAAACACTTCTAATGAGAATAATTTTATGTTATAGGGCCCCTAAGCGTGCAGTGAGTGGAGAGCGTTGAGCTACAGACAGATGAAGATGTCGGTAACATAACACTGAAGAACTCTACTGGAAGTGAACAATTTTGCATTGCCGCTACATCACTACATAGCTATGTTACATCAGTGCTAATCTGAATAAAAGACGAAATTAGTCGTGAGGGAAAAGGTGCCGAAATAGTTATACCCATTTACGGGCCGTCGGTGAATTTTACTCGGTTACAATATTGCATTGTCATTATAATGACGACCGGTACTTCTCGTTCTCGTGCTTTCGCGCATTTTTTGGTACCAGTAATGGCTGCGGCAGCTCCAGTCCATCTTTAAATTCTAGCCTGTTGTATCTTTCACTGCTAGGAAGCTTAGAGACTCAGTTTGTCTGCATTTGTGCGGTAGATATAATAAAAATGGTGCCTGGCAGTAGCGTGTTGCTACATCACGAAGGCGCGGCTTTCATTTGACGCAGTCATCAGGCAATCAAAATTATTTGCTTGTGCAAGAAAGCATTGAAAGTGGTGGTGGTTGATTTGCTATAGACACATCTTGTGACTCTGATGTGCCAGGCTAAAATGACAATTCATGTATGCTACGACAGCGAACGAAGCGAAATGGGTGGAATCTTCTGCCAACGCCTTCTCGTACAGAATTTTTGCGTTTCTTAGACACATGTTGGGAACTTACGTTCCCCAATTCATATATAGTTTGATTCTGCGTAAAGTGCGCTATCCAATGTGCAACGAAAACATTTCATGTTTAACACATTTCTGAATGTCGCATTATCATCATCATCTTCTTCTTCTTCTTCTTCATCATCATCATCATCAGCCTCCTTACGCCCACTGCAGGACAAAGGCCTTTACCATACTTCTCCAACAACCCGGTCATGTACTAATTGTAGCCATGTCGTCCTTGCAAACTTCTTAATCTCATCCACCCACCTAACTTTCTGCCGCCTTCTGCTACGCTTCCGTTCCCTTGCAATCCGATTCGTAACCTTTAGTGACCAACGGCTATATTCCCTCCTCATTACATGCCCTCCCCATGCCCATTTCTTTTTCTTGAAATCAACTAAGATGTCATTAACTCGCGTTTGTTCCCTCACCCAATCTGCTCTTTTCTTATCCCTTAAGGTTACACCCATCATTCTTTCCATATCTCGTTGCGTCATCCTCAATTTGAGTTGAACCCTTTTCGTAAGCCTCCAGGCTTCTGCCCCGTAGGTGAGTACTGGTAAGACACAGCTAATATACACTTTTCTCTTAAGGACAATGACAACCTGCTGTTCATGATCTGATAATGCCTGCCAAACGCACCCCAGCCCATTCTTATTCATCTGAATATTTCCGTCGCATGATCCGGATGTGCCGTCACTACATGCCCTAAGTAGATGTACTCCCTCACCGCTTCCAGTGCTTCGCTATCTGTTGAAAATTGCTGTTCTCTTCCGAGACTGTTAAACATTACTATAGTTTTCTGCAGAATAATTTTTAGACCCACTCTTCTGCTTTGCCTCTCCAGGCGAGTGAGCATGCATTGCAATCGGTCCCCTGAATTACTAAGCAAGGCAATATCATCAGCAAATCGCAAGTTACTCAGGTATTCTCCATTAACTTTTATCCCCAATTCTTCCCAATCGAGGTCTCTGAATACCTCATGTAAGCACGCTGTGAATAGCATTGGAGATATCGTATCTCCCTGCCTGACGCCTTTCTTTATTGGGATTTTGTTGCATGCTTTATGGAGGACTATGGTGGCTGTGGAGCCGCAATAGATATCTTTCAGTATTTTTATATACGGCTCGTCTACACCCTGATTCCGTAATGCCTCAATGACTGCTGAGATTTCGACAGAATCAAACGCTTTCTCGTAATCGATGAAAGCTATATATAAGGGTTGGTTATATTCCGCACATTTCTCTATCACCTGATTGATAGTGTGAATATGGTCTATTGTTGAGTACCCTTTACGGAATCCTTCCGGGTCCTTTGTTTGACAGAAGTCTAAGGTGTTCCTGATTCTATTTGCGATTACCTTAGTAAATAGTTTGTAGGCAACTGACAGTAAGCAGATCGGTCTGTAATTTTTCAAGTCTTTGGCATAACCTTTCTTATGGATTAGAATTATGTTAGCGTTCTTTCAAGATTTCGGTACGCTCGAGGTCATGAGGCATTGCGTATACAGGGTGGCCAGTTTCTCTAGAACAATCTGCCCACCATCCTTCAACAAATCTGCTGTTACCTGATCCTCCCCAGCTGCCTTCTCCCTTTGCATATCTCCCAAGGCTTTCTTTACTTCTTCCGGCGTTACCTGTGGGATTTGAAATTCTTCTAGACTATTTTGTCTTCCATTGCTGTCGTGTGTGCCACTGGTACTGTATAAATCTCTATAGAACTCCTCAGCCACTTGAACTATCTCATCCATATTAGTAATGACATTGCCGGCTTTGTTTCTTAACGCATACACCTGATTCTTGCCAATTCCTAGTTTCTTCTTCACTGCTTGTAGGCTTCCTCCATTCCTGAGAGCATGTTCAATTCTATCCATATTATACTTCCTTATGTCAGCTGTCTTAGGCTTGTTGCTTAACTTCGAAAGTTCTGCCAGTTCTATTCTAGCTGTAGGGTTAGAGGCTTTCATACATTGGAGTTTCTTGATCAGATCTTTCGTCTCCTGCGATATTTTACTGGTATCCCGCCTAACGGTGTTAAATCCAACTTCCACTGCACACTCATTAGTGATGCCCACAAGATTGCCGTTCATTGGTTCAACATTTACGTTCTCTTCCTGAGTTAAAGCCGAATACCTGTTCTGTACCTTGATCTGCCTCTATTTTCCCTGTTACCGATAACTCATTGATCGGCTTCTTATGTACCAGTTTCTTCCGTTCCCTCCTCAGGTCTAGGCTAATTCGAGTTCTTACCATCCAGTGCTCACTGCAGCGCACCTTGCCGAGCACGTCCACATCTTGTATGATGCCAGGGTTAGCGCAGAGCATGAGGTCTATTTCACTTCTAGTCTCGCCGTTCGGGCTCTTCCACGTCCACTTTCGGCTATCCCGCTTGCGGAAGAAGGTATTCATTATCCGCATATTATTCTGTTCCGCAAATTCTACTAATAACTCTCCCCTGCTATTCCTAGTGCCTATGCCATATTCCCCCACCGCATTGTCTCCATCCTGCTTCTTACCTACCTTGGCCCTAAAGTCGCCCATTAGTATAGTGTAATTTGTTTTCACTCTACCCATCGTCGATTCCACGTCTTCGTAGAAGCTTTTGACTTCCTGGTCATCATGACTGGATGTGGTGGCGTAGACCTGTACAACCTTAATTTTGTACCTCTTATTAAGTTTCACAACTAGACCTGCCACCCTCTCGGTAATGCTATAGCATTCCTGTATGTTACCAGCTATATTCTTAATAATCAGGAATCCGACTCCTAGTTCTCGTATCTCCGCTAAGCCCCGGTAACACAGGACGTGCCCGCATTTTAGCACTGTATATGCTTCTTTTGGCCTCCTAACTTCACTGAGCCCTAATATCCCATTTACTACCCTCTACTTCCTCCAATAGCACTGCTAGACTCGCCTCACTAGATAAGGTTCTAGCGTTAAACGTTGCCAGGCTCATATTCCAATGGCGGCCTGTCCGGAGCCAGGGATTCTTAGCACCTCTCGCTCTGGACAGGCCGCCATTGGAATATGAACCTGGCAATGTTTAATGAATGTCTCGTCAGTACTTAAAGCATAAGTCAGTATTCGCTCTCTCGTTCCGTCTCTTTCAGAGCTTGTAAAGATATTAACGCTAATAACTTGGTGGCGATTGCGTGGTAGCTAAATTCACTTCTGCATTCAAGATAGCTGTGTTTCCGAGTTTATTCTAGTCAACATGGAAGTATTGCAGTGAGAACGCTAGTGTCAATTTCTTCGTAGCCCCATCATGGGAACAATTACATATAAAAAAATTGTCTAAGAAAGCTGCACACTTTGTAGCCTCTGTGGGGCGCCTACACAAATTGACTAAGTATCACAGTATTTGTAATAAATTGCTAATCGCCGTTCTGAAGACAAATGGAAAAATTTGGAAGATTCTGCATTCTCCTTAATAATTGCTCATCAATGGCCCCATTTCAATTTGAGAAATACTTATACTTTCTAACAATCCCCATATGGTTGAAATCATTAAAACGCCCAGCAGTACAGCGTTGTCTGAATGCCTTGGGCACTCGGGCGTTCTCTTTAGTGTGTTTTTTTACCTTCATATACATGAAGAGCACATACCCGAACTATATTGCAATCTCTTTCCATGTCCAATAGTTCTTTTGCAAGGAACCTGGATGCGCAACGACGCAGTAGCATAGTTTTGACACGGAATTTGTTCGCATATCTTATTGAGCCTGGGACTGACTCTGGGGCATCCGTTTACTTGATGAGGTTAATGTATGATGAATTTGTCTCATATCAAATTCCATCCTTGGTTTATTTCTAGAAGTCATGAGGATACTTACTCTGCGGCGCAATTACTTCAGTGTATGTGAGGCGAATTTACATTAACGTTCGTCACTTCACTGGGCCATAAATGGCACTTATCTTCCTTTAGCCTGATGTTTCAGGCACGTATTAACATTTTATGATTGCACCTACTAAGAAAATAAATAGGGTTTCACAAGAGACATACTGGAATATCTTGTTTCTTAGTAATTTCAAAGTAGAGCACGTAGTTATTAAAAATAGGAAATAACATCTAAATAAATATACAAATGATATTGTGAGAACTGATGCAGATACGATCTTTCTAGAACGGGTAGCAATCAATTATTGGCACCGTCTCTTCTGGAGCCTGGACCTCCTTAAATGATAGGCATAAAAATACTTACTACACATGGTGTCCCGTCTAGGTAGGCGATGTTCCTCGGCCGGTAGCCCTCCGAGCATGTGAAATTGCACGTAGTTGCGTATCCTTCCTGGAATATATATATATATATACACAATCTAAGTTAATTGCAGCACATGATAAAAAGAACAGGGTGTTATTGTTTCTCGTAATTATCAATATTAAACAAGGCGTCCGCATCAATTTAGAAATTCCGGCGTCATTACGGCGCCTAATCTTACTCAAATGCATAGCTGCTGACGCTTTCACTCTAATATTGCAGAATAACTGTTTCTTAGTGCGTTCGGTCCTTATGAAATACTGGCGTTTCAAACAGGTAAACGGCCTCCGTATCGCGCACTCCTTGTACCGACTTCCCACTGCGGCTGCCATGTTCTCATGTGAAGATTTGCCTGCGTTATACCAACCGTAGGCTCCAGAAAAAATCCCAAGGATTTTTTAGGATATGACTGGCTCTCGCTACGCCTCACATCGTTGTGAGAGACAGGATTGTGGCTACTGTTGCAATATTTCAGGCCTTGATTTAAGAGTTAAGATGTGGCGACTATGGTTATCATACCCGCATGTTTGGTCGGTAACCACGCTGCAGGCGATTTAGTCGTTTAAATTATTGTTGCTTATAAATAGAGCCTGAGTTTGCACTATTTTCACAAAAATGAGTCGAATGCTGCGCGGATGAACCGCCCTTTATTTTCGCATTGTTTCTGATTGGACGCTGTACTTGCCATATATGAAAGTCGGACCCACAACTTTCGGATGTTCAGGTTCTGGGCTTGGTTTCCACTGACGGCACATTATTTTTGTCCTTTTCCCTTTCCTTTAACTTATAATTTATATATTACCGCTAAAACCAAACACTTTCCTCCATGCTTTCCTTGGTTTCATAATCTCCTTGCTTCATCTTTTGGCGACTTCAAAAAATTGGGCCCCTTAGTTCTCCACATTTTCTCGCTAGCAGGCGTTAGTGACAAGATAATAAGGATTCCTTATGGAGCTGGGGAGCTCAGGATTCAGCCGGCGGTGGTTCTAATGTGTAAAAACAGAATGGTGGGTGCAGTAAGGGAAATCGGCAAATGAGGTCGAGTGGTGCCGGCTCAGTTACTCAACGAAAGGGCGTAGGCGCATTGCAGTCTGGCTATGCCAAATTCTATGCGCTGCAAAAGAGAACCTGACAAACGCTTCAGGAATGCACAAAATAGAGTACCCTAATTACACCTGTGAATAGTGATACAATACTGTGAGCTGGAATAGCATAAGTCAGTGTTCTTCCACTGTGTGATGAATGAGGGCCAGCGTAGCTATGTGGGCCCTTTAATGGCAAACTGCACAAACTGCAGCTCCGGCGATGCTCGGCCGGTATTTGCCATTTTTCATGATCGGCCCACGTATGGCGAGTGGTTAACGCCTGGGTCACCTCCACTGAGGGTCGGCCGGGCATTGCACTATCCTCGGGATCGGCTCATGTATGGGGAGGTTTGTGTCTGCTCACGGACACAACCCTGCGTAAACTAGACCTTAACAGATACGCTGAAAAAGTGGCTAAGTCTTCGTGTTTCCCGATTCAATTACTTCAATAATTGATTTAACAATGACGACGACGAACGCGGGAGCAGTGGCAGGAGTGCGTTCGCGCGGTAGCGCCAAGGGGTGCCAACGAGCCAGCTGTGGAAGAAGACGACGACGCTTGCACCAGTCGTGATGATGATAGCGGTGTGTTAACACACGGACGCGATCCTGGGGAAAGTAGCCCTTAACGTCTTCGCTGTAAAAGGAAATTAAAGTAGAATAAGGCTCAAGTCCCGGTAATTTATTAATATTGTTCCCAACATCTGCCCCAATATTTTTCACTCACTTTCAGTCCCCCTTTCACAATTATCCGTGTAAGTATCGGACTTCAATTGTTCATGTGAATTATAATAACAGCGAAACCACATTCAAACAGCGGAACTGTCGCAACTACTAGAAGTTTTGATAAATTCCACCCCGCAGTGCTCCGCCTATTACATGCGAACTTCTTCGAAGGCACCGTTGCGAATGTACGTTTCAAATTTCAACGCACCTTTCCCGATTACTGAGCACTCCCGTTACACCTGAAGTGAAGATTTCTACTTTTGTAGAGATCTGGCTCGGGAAACAGCTGTTTCCTTCAATAATCCAGGTTTTTCGTTATATCGAGCATGGGCTATCTTTTCTGAGAGGCAGGGCCTTATGACAGAGGAAACGGCTTAACCGGCCTTATCAGTGATAGTTCGCACAAGCAATGAAAGCACTGCGGTTTCCGAAATTTACCTCAGGCGCAGTTCTGTCCGAAAGGACACACGCCCTCATAGCTACCTGCTTGGCCGTACTTACAAGCACAGTGTGAAGCCGAACACATGCAGGAGTAGGAGGTGGCATCTGCAAATCGCTGTACGTTTTCCTCGCATCAACACAACGACGCATGTGCCAGAGCAGATGCAAAAATGTTCGCATAGGCTGTATGAGGGACGCAGTCGTACTGAGGCACCTGAACGGTGTTGCGCGTGCTCCAGAGTGTGTACGGCCACTAGGACGTACAGCAACGACGTAATCGGATATGTAGGTTGCATTTATTCACTCATCAAAATGTTTAGAGGCCTAAGATATCTATGAGCTACTGAGGATCCTATGGTCTAATTTTCTACTCTTGTTCGCTCATTCTTCACAGTGCACCTGTCTATTTTGCAGAGCTTTTCAGGGACTAGAGTGAAGAAAGGATACTCTACTGATGGTGCCTGATTCTGCCCTGCACCACTCGAGCCCACCTTACTCTTGGATGGTTGGGGCTTCTGCGATTGTTTAAAGGTCCTTGTATTGGACACTGTAAGGAGACAGTCATGTTTCGCTGTGGCAAAAGGAGTTATATGTGCTTCTGTTTTGCTGGCCGATTGTCTTACGTGAACCATATGTGTCGAACGCAGGTGGACTGGAGGTGGGGGTGGTAGCCACAGCGGAGCAAACGCGAAAGTTCTGCAACAAATTGCGCACTTGTTGACCTGATAACTCCTAATAAGCAGTAGTTTGATTTCTATAGTATATACCCTCTATATCATAGGCAGCTTTCTTAAAAACGACCATTCCACGTAGAATAGACAAATTTAGTGCGCAACTACGCCTCTCATGACGGCACACGTAAGGTAAAATTTTAGCCGGAGGGGTCATACGTGCGCGAAAATGGCACTGTCTGCGCAGGTCACATGCGCATGAGCCAGCATTAGCTTATTTCCTCTCCTCAACGACAGCATACCAATGCATTGGACATTTCCTTAGGAAAATGTTACATGCCTAACTTTGGTGAGAGCTACTAGACGTTTTATAATCTAAACTTGTAGTTCTCTGTGCCTATTCGTAGTGAGCCTGCCATTATCAAAGGGGGTTCGAGGGGCAGAATGCGAATTGGCATTCATGTGTCTTGCTTCCCAAGTCTCGTCATCTTGTTTCTAGACAGTCCGTGGTTGAATTCGGGGGTGACATTACCGAGAAAGGATGGAATTTCTACCAAAAGTGTCCACTCGTACGGCTTTTACTCCTGCTTTGGGTTTGATGTAACATTTCATTGAGTGAGCTTTCTCAAATATGGTCCCTCCCACTCCGATTGACAACCGTATTGTCGATCCATACCTCTGTGAGCGCTGAGCGAAAGGCTTAATAGAGCTCCAATTGCAACTTATGTGGTAAGGCAATAGCATCATCTGTGGAGAGGCCACATGAATGGTCCAACAACGACCTATTTTCTCTTAGTGGTAACAAAGTAAGCCGCATGGGCAGTACAGTTCCAATGATATGAGGGATAAAGTATAATTTATTTTATTACCAGTGATTTTAACAAGCCCCTCAGAATACGAATTTCACAGACAGAAAATTCTGAAGTTATCAGCATGCACAAGATATAGTGATGAATCTGCGTCAACGATAAGACATAATGTGTAACAAAGACGACATGTGCATTCTTAAAGGGAAGAACATTGTAAATGACGGTCACCCTACAGAGTGCATTGAGCGCGTGCCCACGATATAATCGATCGCTTCACCTCTCACCGTTATAAAACACGGACATTGCGTGTGGTCGACGCTCACGCGGTATTGTTCAACTTCTGGTTCCTTGTATAGGGGTCCTGAGCCATAGAGATGTCGTAACGTTTGTCCTAGGTGACTCGTAACATTTGTTACAACTAAATCATTGATCCAATTATATATTTATATAGACAAAACTGCTAATTCTATCAGCACTTTCGACAAGTGAACATGGAGCCCTTTGATGTTAGGTACTCTTTTTGGATATGTGAGAAGTACCACAATTTGATGAGTGAACTGACGTTGAACTTAGCAGCGCAAAATGTGGAAAGAAACATTGCAATTTTAGGCATGACTCACGTTCACCTTTTCCAGTAATTCAGTTTAGGAAGCCAATTTCTGCTACCTTCCTGCATAGTACCTTCAACAATTTTTAACCACTAAATATACGGTACAAACCGCATGGCAGTAATGCTTTTTTAGTAATTTTGGTTACCACGTAATGGTAACCAAAATGGTTACCATTACGTGGTTCCTTTTGCTTTGTTTATATCGCACATGGAGTTGTTCGTGCAACGGCTGTGCTATTTTAACTGAGCCATAAACAAGTAAGGTGTAGTTGCGAAGCTGAGCACCTAATTAAAGAGTTCCAAAAAATCTAAAGCTGTCTTTACGGAGGGGTTGCAGACGGTATCAACAATGTAACTACATTTTATAAGCTCCACGAGCGTTAGACCCCCAATAATTCTCTTCATAACAAATTCGTATTATGTGATCAAAGATTGCCATTCTGGATTTTTTGTCCTTTGTTGCTCTTAACGAAGCGTGATGACGTATCGCATGATCAATATTTTATTTGAATATATTATATGCCAAATATTCTCGATAAAAGTAAGCTATTCAAAGGTATGACGGTGCACTTACGTTGCGGTACACGTTGTCACACCTGCCAGGACGATTATCTGGAAGACAACCAAAGGTACTGCTCAAACGCCACGTTTTCTCTTGTTGGTCACGCCAGCTTAACAGTAACAGAAACAACCAGCACTGATCATTTCCTAAATTTCGAAAAGAGACGTATTCAAAATTATGTACACTACACGATGTGCTACTGATTTTCGCTTTCAGGCGCTTTCTGATCACCATACAAAGCACTAGAAAATCCTATCTTTGCAGCAGCCTAGCATTCTTCATACAGTATTTTTTATTTGACGTGCTAACATTAGCAGTCCAATGGACGGGAGTAGCGTACACATTGTTAGCGGTGTCGATTCAGCAGCAGAGGTGGTCAAAGGCACCGAAACTCCGGTGAGTAGCTTATTTTTGTCATGTTGACTCTTTAGGTCCATCAAAGATGCGTCACCAGCATTGAAATCAGACAGCGAGGGCAACCAAGTGCAAATCTGCATTAAGGTGGACTTCCCCACCATCATGATTAGAGTAAAACAGCAAAGGGTCTATGTGTGTGTATATATATATATATGCAGGTGTGGCCAGCCTGGTGCAGTAATTATATGAACACATCAATCAAACCCCGGCCCTTAGTCTCCAGTAGCCGCGAAGCAACTAACCATGGCTGCGGTAAGACCTGTGACGCAGCAGAGGGTGCTAAGAATCCCTGGCTCCCGACAGGCTGCCATTGGAATCTAAAGCTGGCAACGTTTAACGTCGGAACGTTATCTAGTGAAACGAGTCTAGCAGTGTTATTGGAAGAATTAGAGGGTAGTAAATGGGATATAATACGGTTAGTGAGGTTAGGAGGACAAAAGAAGCATATACAGTGCTTAAAAGCGGGCACGTCCTGTGCTACCAGGTCTTGGCGGAGAGACGAGAACTAGGAGTCGGATTCCTGATTAATAAGCATATAGCTGGTAACATAGAGGAATTTCATAGCATTAATGAGAGGGTGGCAGGTCTTGCTGCGAAACCTAATAAGAGGTACAAACTGAAGGTCGTACTGGTCTACGCCCCTACATCCAGTCATGATGACCAGGAAGTCGAAAGCTTTTATGAAGACGGGGAATCGGCGATGGGTAAAATCAAAACAAAATACACCATACTGATGGGCCACTTCAATGCCAGGGTAGACAAGAAACAGGCTGGAGACAAGTCGGTGGGGGAATATGGCATAGGCTCTAAGAATAGCAGGGGAGAGTTATCAGTGGAGTTTGCAGAACAGTATAATATGCTGATAACAAATAACTTCGTCCGCAAGCGGGTTAGCCGAAAGTGGACGTGGAGGAGCCCGAATATCGATACTAGAAATGAAATAGACTTTATACTCTGCGTTTAACCCTGGCATCATAAAAGATGTGGACGTGCTCGGCAAGATGCGCTGCTGTGACCATGTGATGGTAAGAACCCCAATTAGCCTTGACTTGAGGAGGGAATGGAAGAAACTGGTATATAAGAAGCCAGTCAATGAGTTAGCGGTAAGAGCGAAACTAGGGGAATTCCGTATTAAGCTACAGAACAGGTATTCAGCTTTAACTCAGGAAGAAGACTAAGTGTTGAAGCAATGAACGACAATCATATGGGCATCATTAAGGAGTGTGCAATAGAAGTTGGTGGTAACTCTATTAGACAGGATACCAGTAAGCCATCACAGGAGACGAAAGATCTGATCAAGAAACGCCAATGTATGAAAGGCTCTAACCCTACAGCTAGAATAGAACTGGCAGAGCTTTCTAAGTTAATCAACAAGCGTAAGACAGCTGACATAAGGAACTATAATATGGATAAAATTGAACATGCTCTGAGGAACGGAGGAAACCTAAAAGCAGTGAAGAAGAAACTAGGAATAGTCAAGAATCAGATGTATGCGTTAAGAGACAAAGCCGACAATATCATTACTAATTTGGAAGAGATAGTTCAAGTGGCTGATGGGTTCTATAGGGATTTATACAGTACGATTATCACCCACGACGATAAGGTGAGAGAGAATGGTCTAGAGGAATTGAAAATCCCACAAATAACGCCGGAAGAAATAAAGAACGCCTTGGGAGCTGTGCAAAGGGCGAAGGCAGCTGCGGAGGATCAGATAACAGCAGATTTGTTGAAGGACGGTGGGCATATTGTTCTAACTAAACTTGCCACCCTATATAAACAATGCCTCATGACCTAGAGCGTGTTGGAATCTTGGAAGAACGCTAACAGAATCCTAATCCTTAAGAAAGGGGACGCCAAAGACTTGAAAAAACAATAGACCGATCAGCTTACTGTCCATTGCCTACAAAATATTTATTAAGGTAATCGCAGATAGAATCAGGAACACCTTAGACTTCTGTTAACCAAAGGACCAGGCAGGATTCCGTAAAGGCTACTAAACAATATACCATATTCACACTATCAATAAGGTGGCAGAGAAATGTGTGAAATATAACCAACCCTTATATATAGCTTTCATTGATTACGAAAAAGCGTTTGATCCAGTCGGAATCGGACCTTCAGCACTCATGGAGGCATTACGGAATCAGGGTGTAGATGCGCCATATGTAAAAATACTGGAAGATATCTATAGCGGCTCCACAGTCACCGTAGTCCTCCATAAAGAAAGCAACAATATCCCGATAAAGAAAGACGTCAGCCAGGGAGATGCGATCTCTCCAATGCTATTAACAACATGTTTACAGGAGGTATTCAGAGACCTGGAATGGGAAGAATTGGGGGGAAAAGGTAATGGAGAAAAACATAGTAATTTGCGATTCGCTGATGATATTGCCTTGCTTTTGATATTTGTGACAAAAGGCTGTTAGGTTTATCTACAATTTATATGAAGGTAATGATATCGCTAACAATATTTCCTAAAGTGGCTTACCTTCTGCAAGCAATCGGAACCACACGTGTGACGAACTTTGTTTATCGAGTTATAAATGACCTCTAGAATATCAATACGTGTCGACTTTTCACCTATTTAACAGACTATGCTACAAGACAGAGGCAATCACCAGGTTATAAATCTTGTTACAACACATGTTGACTGTTCCAATATTCATATTTCCCAGAACTGTGGTTTAGTGAAACAGGCTGACTGACATAATGTACCCCAAAATTCGCTGTTGACTTTTGAAACATACTTTCATTTAAAAAAAAAACCTTTCTTTAGTGAACATTGTGATTTTCCATTCTTTAAATATGTTCTTTGATCAACTTTCGTCGCTGTTTTGTCATTATAATTCTTATACAATGTTTGCTTTCAGAGTTAAGGGAAGTGTCGTGCCTGTGATGGCATGCCTATTAAGGCGTTTTATTTCGACTGTAGTGCCACCATTTTTTATTCTTATTTTGTGTAGTTACATGTGTGCAGTGATAAGATCTCGCATAAGAGAACTCATTGAATCTAGAGAGGAAAAAATATAATTGTCGAGTTGGATTTCTTACATGTGTAAATGTGCAGCCTGTTCTTTAAGAAAAAAGAAATCGTAAAATGTAGAAGAAAGAACACCCTTGAAAAAGAGTCATAAATAAGCATAGAACAACATGGTTCAAGTTAGCACATATTGTCGAGAGAAGCAGTAGTAAAAAACAGCGTGGGAAAGCCTACGGTAACAAAGAGACAGAAAAACCAAACTTTGAGTATATCGATCTGTGTGGTTTTCAATTCCTAGTAACATGATCAGGCAAATTTTGCCGAAAGCCGACTAAATCTCAAGCAAACACAGCAAAGAAAAACAGCTTGCAGTGATGTTGCGGATGATTTTGAAGAATAAAATAGCCACCCCTGACTTCTTGGATTGTCAACTACACGAACCATCTCCGTAGTTGATGTCATCAAAAATGTTTGTGGTGTCTGCAATGACTCGTTTTTGGTTGCTGCGACCACTAGCACAATAAAATAATCAGTCTGATTCTGTAATGAGTGTGCCATGGCAGCAGCAGAGACTACGACAGGTAGGAAAAATAGTTTTAACAGCAGAAAGGCCAAAATCTTCTGGCCAAATCTGAAACCTAGCGAAAAGGTTTTTGTTACCTTCATGTTTCCAGAAATAAAGCAGGAGCGGTCAAGAAGGGAAGTCTGGTTACCTGATCAGCTAAGCTGAGTTTCTTTGGTACTGCTCTCTTCAGAACGAGGTCGCAGCCTCGATGCCGGCCACGCCAGATGCCTTACGATGTAAGTGGAATGCAAATAAGATGATCGTTTACCGTGCACAGGATGCACGTTAGACAACGCAGGCTGTCAAAATTAAACCATATACCTCGCGACGGCATTTATCAGAGTCACATCGGGGTGTTGGCTAGCAAACCTCACGAGTCACCATGTTTAAAGGAATTCTCGTGCTGGTGACAGACACTACGGAAGCACTGATAACCGAAGATGATGTAAAAAAAACTGCAAATAAATCTTACTCCAACTTCTGTGACGCAGGTCAGTGTTAAATTTATAGATAGCGATGTAGCCGAGCAAATTCCCAGATAATGTTTCACAGTGAGCTCATGTTATGCGTCAAGATTAGGCGATACAGCAGGCCCATGAGGTTTGATGAGTGAGAAGCACCATCCACAATATATGACCTAATTTAAAACACTGAAGCGAGCCTTCATCTACACTAGTGCTAAGTACACCCAACCACAATGTCACTTTCACTGTCATGTTAAGAGGGTGACCGAACCGCACCAGCAGCTATTTTGCGTATCGAAATGTATTTTATCATTAGTTACTGTGCCAGGTAAAGAAGCGACCACTCAGGTGCCACAGGTCAACTGGCGGGTAGGTAGCAAACGTAAGGCTGGCTTAGTTAAGGTTAGGTTAGGTAACATAGGTTAGGTTAAGTAGGCACATTATGCGAGGTTAGGCAGGTAAGGTTAGGTTAAGAAGCTAAAGTTAGAATAGGTAGGTTACGTAGGTTAGGCTAGGTTAGGGAGGTAGGTAGGTTAGGTAGGTAGGTAGGCAGGTAAGTAGGTAGGTAGGGAGGTAAGTAGGTAGGTAGGTAGCTTCCTGTCGCCTATTATTTTAGACACCTGTAGTGAAAGCAAGCGCATGAAATACAACAAAATAAAACTTTGCCTTGGTGCATAGCGGTCCTATGCCGTAGGCATTGCAACATGCAAAAGGTGCATGTGCGGTAAGTGTAGGAAGTCAGTCTTGTGTTAGCGGTGGTGAGGGGCTGGGAGAATTCAGAAGAGTACGAATGTATACACAGGGTGTTACAACGAATACTTCCAAAATTTTTTAAAGGTTGCCTTGGCGGATATCACAATTCTGGTAGGTGAGCTGGTCTATTCGAAACGGCGGACAATACTTGCACAAAAATTGAGATCCGAAATCGACTAATAATAAGAAATCACTAATTCAGTTCTAACTAATTACATTATGGCCCATTTTGAGATTTACAAATTGTAGCCGCGTTGTTCGCAAGGCGGATCCACTTGGAACGAATTTTCGAGGTGACACAGGTTCGAGATATAAATTTCCGAACTTTGCGGAGAAAGGCATTGGCGTTCGAGTTAATTTGTCAAGAAAACGTCGTTTCCTGCACTGAAGCACGCAAGCAACTGGAACGGCAATGCATTTCGCCGCAAACTTCGGGAACTAGTATCTCGAAACTGGTGTCGTCCTGAGAATTCGCTCCAAGTAAGTTTTTTTTTTCTTCAACTGCGAGGCTTCTCATTCGAGGAGCCCGTGTCGGTTTCCTTTGCAGCAATTGTGACGATTTGGTGGATGTCTCATTTTTCCCTACTTCGCGCTACTCTCTGCTAGCCACCTGGTTAGCCCAGATGGCAGAGCGGCTGCCCCGGAAAGGCGGTGCTCCCGGGTTCGAGTCCCTCATCAGGACGAATTTTTCTACAACTGCAAGGCTTTTCTTTCGAGCAACCCGTATGAGTTTCCTTTGCAGCAATTGCTACGATTGGGTGGATGTCTCATTTTCCCTTTATTAACAACTTAAATTGTAGATCCAGGTCCCCAAAGAGGTGTGAAATAATTGCAATGTGTTTCTCTCGCATTTACCTCTAAATCACTAGTGAATCTTTTCTCACTTTAATCATGCACACTTCTCTCGTGCAAAATTTGACTGTCTGTTTCAGATGTTGGACGTGGGAGTCACATGCTAGTTTCTCGTCTTCTCTCTAACCGAGATCTCGCGCTTTTGGACACGGTGCTCGTGACTGACTCAGATTCACCGCCTTCGTAACGCCGCCATTGGGATTGGACCACATTCTCCTGTACTTTCTTCGTTGCAGCAATCGGCAAGTTGAAACTGTACGAATGCTATCGTCGATTTGACGTAGACGACGGGACATATACAGACACGCACGGTGGTAAAATACGAAGTCGCCAACACGTCATATTTCGTGTTTATCTCAGTTACGCCCGTGAATACCTATGCAACAACCAATATACTCCGTCGCGTATAGTTTGGCGTGAAACGGATGTAGTATAAATCGCATTGCCGTCCCGCAATCGTCGTAACTATCGTTGTCTTCTTACTGCAGTCGTAGCACATGCATATGTTCGTGTCACACACATCTGCTCTACTTACATGAACGCGTTGGTTCATCTATCAACGCTTTGCGGAACGCGAAGCAATGTTACTGACAGGTACCCGCTAAATTCAATGCATTATATCTATTCGCAGGATGCTTGCTTTAGTTATGTTCTTTTAATAGATATATCTTTCGACATCACATGAACATAGTCACAGAGTTATATGTTCAGAAGCCGTGACAATCCCTTTATGGGCGTGTATTACGTTACAGAAGTTTTCAACCAAATTATTTTTTGTTATAAATGATGAATAAGATATAGCCGCGCACGTTCCGTGAAAGTTTGCATATGCCAAAGTCTTCGATTAGGAGGCATATATAAAGTCAACGCGTAAGTTGCTTGGTTTTTAATAAGGCACCAGGACATTTTTCTTGGATTCAACCGGTTTTCTTTCCTAGAGAATTTACGGTGCTCCACATCATCATAGATTCTTGAAACGTACTTTAAGCTCGAGTATTCATCATGTCACTGATTTTATTGAGGTGTATTTGCTTAAGCTGTTACTTACCACTTGATGAAATTTCTTCGATTCAAATGGCCTTAATATAAAACGATTTATAAACATTTCATAAACACTGTATAAAATGACATTCTGCGGGAATTAGAACTCGCGACTTTATTGTAGAAAAATCTACACGATCGTACTCTAAAGTGTACCCATCTGATGTTTTACAAGAAACCTAATATTCTATCCAATAAGTATAGTGCTGTCTGCTTTGGTAATTACAGCCGACGTTGGAACAAGCACACACATACCTCACAGGGTGAAATGGTACTAAATTTTTAAATTTTAGAAAACTTACACTCAGGTACTTGACATGTTCCGTTCATACATCTTCCGTTGCCCCAGCTGCCCCAGCCGTTGCCCCAGTTGCCCCAGCCGTTGCCCCAGTTGCCCCAGTTGCCCCAGCCGTTGCCCCAGTTCAGCTGTAGAATTGGGAGAAAAACAGATCACAGTTACCGTAAGAGAAATAAAAAGAGAAGCGCCTTATATATTTTATAAGGATATACATTTCTGTTCAAGGCTTTGTGTGCAGTATATGCTACAAAATTACGGAATTCTTGTGATATAGTATAGTCAAAATATAAAAAAATGTTAAATACTAAAGACACTATGACAGAAATATTTACATGCAATGAGTGACTACTAAAGCAAGAAGGTGCATCGCCTTTTTGGAAATGAACTGCTGCATGAAAAGCTTATATATGCAAATATTTTTTCAAAGGGAAAGGTGACTTGACGTGGACCATCGAACTCTGGACCCTCGAGCTCAGATTAATTTTCTTTGGAAAGAATAGCCATATTCAATCCGTCCTTTGGTATTGTCTTGAATAGAGGGTATGCTTATCCAACATGGAGGTATGATTTATTTATTTATTTTGATTTTATGTTCCCAAGAACAGCTTTAATGATAAAATGATTCATTGAATGAAGCATTCACAAAATCCCCTCTGTTCATTATGAGATGAATAAATTATGCTCTAAACTAGTACAATTATTTAAAATTCGATCGGTTATAAGGCCTAAATGACCATTTCCAGCATGAGATTATAGCCAGGACTATCATTCCTTCGCAGTTATCGCGTCGGTATCCCCTTCACCAATGTATTGTCTTGAAATGTCATCCAATAGAGGCTTTGTACATAATAAAGAACTTAACTTTTATGCATTCTAGCTTCATAAATACTCGCAATAAATGGTATGCACAGTTTTCCACATCTCTTTTCATTGGATTGGCATTCTGTGCTTATATCAGGCGTTTCGAGCATATCTGTCTTTCTATCCTGTCACGCAGACTTAATGCTCCAAGTTGTCGACAAACTTACGCCACTACATATGGGCTCGTCATCGCGATGTCCTCATGGTCATTTCACCTCTACATTGCAGCTTCCTCATCTGACTGTAGTGAATATGTCGACGTCATGGTGTCTACGTTAATCCAGCGGCCCTAGTTGTCTGCTTTGAATCGCTAGGTTTGCGCGCGGGGTACGGATACCGTAGTGGTCGCTGCCGCTTCGTCATTCTAACTTTGGCATTCTGCTCTCATGGTATCGTCATCATGTCATGTCATGCTATCAATGGTATGCAGTGGCCATGCATCCGAAGACACACCATCATTTGAACGCCGTTGTGGTCGCTCCGTCCTAGGCACCCCAGGTTCGTAATTTGGTTCTCGTCATGCCGTTTTCGTCACGCCTTCTATGCCTACATGGCATAGCTTGCGGACGAGGGTCGGGAGAGCCAGTTCGCTCTTCTGGACCAAGCCCAGCGAGCCGCTCGTGCCAGTGGGGCCCTGGAATAGGGGCTCCAACCACCGTGCTTTATTTTATTATACGCAATAAAGCTTTTCTCTCTCTCTCACTATGCCGACCTAGCGCCCAAGTTGTCCAATAGCTTGAGTCAAGGGCATGAACCACTAGGTATGCGCTCGTGTTCGGAATACCGTCGTGGTCATTGCATTGTCATCAGTGCAGCTTTATCATCCGAATATTTTTATTTTATCACCGTCACGGCGTCGTCATACGACAATGCATTCGTTGACACGCTATTACCGTGAAGCTGTCGCGCTTGTTTGGTCTTGTCACTTCAATTTCGTCATTTATTTCACATAATGCCATCGTCATTACGCCTTCTACACTTACCATGTGGCCCAAGTTGTCAAATAGCTTGAGCCACGGGCGGGAATCACTATGTTCATAGACCACAAGACCATGGTCGGGATGCCGTCGTTATCATTCAATTGTCGTCACTGTAGCTTGATAATTCGACTCTCGTCAAGCCATGCTCGTCAAGGCATCGCATTCACAAAATCTTCGTGATGCCTGATAACTTGGGAGCTGTGCTGGGCACGTGTAGAAAAAATCGTGCTAGTCGCCGAACAATTCCTCGCCGTCAGTACAACTCCCAGCGCTGAAAGAAAACGAGTAATCAGCTCCTGTTGTTCTACTTTCTTAAATTTTCTGTTATTGAAAACAATGTTTCCCTAGTATGCCCATAGCACTTGAATGGCGAGGTCACACCATCGACTTGCATGCATGCCAATCTTCAACATTTCGTGATGTTTAGTGCCAGTTGAGACGGTAACGCAATTGGAGTGTCTGGTGGTAGTGTTGCCGTGTCAGTCAGTGCCGGCAATCGGTTCCAGGTCCATGCAGGCAATTATCTACCCAGAATTGGAGGTAGCGCGTATAACTTCAAGCACTCACCTCGCGGTAAAGTGTGCAAAACAAACGGTACTAAATACGAGAATTCGTTGTGCAGCTGTGGCAGATGAAGCTCGCCGTCTCATTACACTTGAATATTCAGATCTCTTGCGCAGTTCGTCCAGTTCGTCCAGGTCAACCTGTTTGTCTTTCTTATCAACACATTATACACGTCCGTCTTAAATCAACTCAGTAGCGGATGTACTTTACCAACTCAAGCCACTATAGGTATGTACTCGCAGTCGTGATACGATCGTGCTATTCCATCGTCGTTATTCCAGCTTGGGAATTACTCTTACCATGCCATTGTCGACACGCTTGCTAAGCCGCCCGGTTGATAGTGTTGTCCGACTGTTGAAGTCACCAGAAATGTGTTTGTTGGGGCAATGCCGTCGTGGTCGTTTCATGGTCCTCATACTAGCTTTTCCCTCCAACTCTCGTGATACCTCATCATCACGCCATCGCCGTCGTAGAGATCGTCGTGCATTCGTTGTCACACCACCATCATGACGCCGTCGTAGTTGTTCCGTCATCGTCCCTCCTGTTTCGTCATCCAACTCTCGTAAAGCCGTATTGTTACGACGTCGGCAGCTGTAGCTGTCGGGATACTGTCGTCGTCATGTCATTGTCGTGTTACACTATTTATTCCATTGTCCTCAACCATTGTCATGCCATCGTCCTCATTGTGCTGTCGTCATACAATCAACGTCATGCATCGTTGTCATACCGTATCGTAATTCCGTCGATGTGTCTCATTTTCGTTATTCGGGTCACCGCGACCGGTTGGCGTCACGTCATAGTTGTCATACACTCATCGTCATTACAATGTCCCCATGGTGCCATCGTCTGTCTGTCGTCTGTATACACTCATCATATGAGAACCATCACCACATTGCCATCATGGTCTAGTCCTTACGGCACTTTTGCCATATCGTTTACGTCATTTCTTGGTCACTTTGTTGTCGTTGCTGTTTCGGCCTCCTGCAGTCGTCGTCATGCCAGCACGTTCGCGGGCCACCTATGCAAGCGAGTGCCATTGCAAAACGGGACGGTACTGGAATATGCCGCATATAGCCTATTTAAAGTGAATCTGCAAACAACGACTGTAGATTTTAAATAAACGTTTCATCAGAAATACTGTGCGTCGGTACATACTCGAATGCTAATTCCATTACCACAAAAACTTATCTTTAGGAAAGATCTTCCACAATGTATTAAAATTTAGAAAGGACACAACCGTAGTAAACAAACAAAAAACAAAGGGGCGGCTAATGTATTTTAGTGTGAGCTTACCCTGCAAGGCATTCCATTCTTGTGATCACCGTATTGTATTTTCCCATAACCATTAATGCAGAGATACTGGCAGTTATCTGTCGGCGATGGCTAGAAATAAGAATTGAACTAAGCTTCCACAAAAGTTTCTCGTCGAAGATTCTTCAAACATAAAAAAAACAATTTTTATGCATGCGAAACACTTGCATGCATTATACACATTGCACATAGAGCATATTTAGCGATACCTCCTACATACGGGACATGAAATTTATTATGTCATCTGAATAAATTCGAATGTACGTAAGTTTATTCATCAAGCACAGAAATAGATGTTGCACGTGCTTGCGATCGCAAGCTTTAAACATCAGGAATTCTTCAATTTGAGCAACCCTTCACTAAATGATGAAAAGTTTATTTCTCCTAATAATGTTATGACTATGCATAGAGTGCCAGAGTAAAGGTTAGCCTTGCTAAGGACTAAGAATATATGCAACAAGAGTATGCTAGTAATCGCGAAAAACAACTGTGTGATTTTCATGAATATTTATCTGAAACTGTGACTGCTCAATGTGTGCACTGCATAATAAGTAATACACTAACGAAAGTTAATTTGTAACTACATGAAAAGACAAAGTTGAAGGAAGTGCGAGTAAAATACCCGAATTCTCTTTCAAAGGAATCCTGTTGCAGCTACATTGACATTAATTCTACTGACTACGTGCCCTTTCCAAGCAGAAAACGATAGTCACGGGCTTCCCGGGAAGACTTTTCTAATACCGGCCTCAGGGATCTCGAGAAGTAATTGAACTTTTATGTGATAGGAGTATTATAACGTGTGCGAGAAAATGTAACAAACTTATGAAACTAAAAATGTAAATAAGCGGGATTACAGGGCTTTCAAGAAATGTTCATCGTGGTCTGCGGCATAATAGTGGCTTTAGAATAGAAAATTTATTTGAAATAAGGCAGAGATGTCGTTCTAAACTAACGCGCTCTAACCTGCTACTCTGCACAGGGGAAGGGAGAACGCGAAAATAATGGTGTGATGAGGGATGATGATGGCATAGAAAAATGCATGCACAACGGTTAAAGGAAGATCAACATTCTGATGATAAACATTCAGGAATTCTCGAAATATAGGCATGCATAGGCGAAAATAATGAGAAAATCTAGATTATAAAAGGAACCAAATATTGCTATCTTTCCCTAGTAATATGCATTTCGTCTTGGAATTCGGCATATCAGCAACTAATACACCTAAAGTTAGTGACTTCAATGTACAGTTTCTTCAGAAAATCGCCTTTTTCGAATTGCTGAATGCAGGCACGTAAAAGATTGTCGCTCGAAAACAGCTTACGCATAACTGCTGAAGGACGAGACATATTAGCTTAAGGCATTGGACCTCAAACAAGGAAGACGCTCACAAATGATTGATCTATCACGTGAAAAAGTGCTCTTAAGAAGAGATGCTTCTGAATACAACGTTGGTACTAGAGTACGTGTTTTTTTTAGATAGCTTTACGACACGTGCCTTTGTTATAAGGGTGGCTATAGAAGCTAACCTTCTTCATGCATTGCTCTTTACTTCAGCAAATGTACAGCACAAGTCCTGAGTTACCAGCAGCAGACGAAACGATATTTTCTCTGTAGCTCTTTAGCATGCAGAAGCTATGTCTACCTGTATGAACGCTGCCTCCGGCTACTTGCAGCTAACATATGTAAGACTGCGTTCCCGAACAGGTACTCACTCAGTACGGTATGTCAATGTCCTAACAGGTCGTTCTCCGAACGTCGAACAGAAACATTATATCTAAGCATATTCAATAAACATGTTGGGGCTGTTGTGTTTTTGTTCTTCGACAAAAATATAGATCTGCGCGAACGTGAAACAAGCAAGGCATCTCTAAATATCCAAACCCCTAACGATGAGGCGGCTTGTACAGGTACTTAAAATTAATAGCTCTAGGTCGGGGTGGTCAAACCACTGGCCTCCCGCCGTCAAACTCGGGGTTCTACGCACTGTGCCACGGCTACCTCATTGATTTGACCACAGGGTTCAATGGGATTTCCACTGAGCAGGCTTCTCTCCAATGACAACTCACTTTTAAAGTTAGCAGAGTGTCGAGCCAACGCAAGACGACACCGTACTTAATCTACCGCTAATTAATATTTAGTTCGAACTTACTATCAAACATAAAGAAGACTACAAAGCAAAGTGCGACTTTTTAATCCATGAAATGGTCATTATCGACAGTGGTGCCTAAGGTAAGTTAAATAATTAGTAGCATGTCTTGCACTTTTGAGAGCAGCTTTATGGCCTCCATGTGCAGTTTTATGTATTATAGAATATGCAACCGCGATACTACATTACCAGAGCATGATGATTTTATAACCCTCTTTCAGTTGGATACCTTCAAATGCCTCTCCCATACTGACTTGTTCTATATGTCTAACCCTAGTGAGACTTGGCCTATGCTAACAAGTATACTACATAGCAGTAGTGAATTCACATACACTAACTAGAAAGAGAGAGAGAGAGAGAGATAAAAATATCACACGATCCTCCAGCTCTTCTAGTACTAGCTATAGGGGAATGTTAATAACTCGGTCAAGGTCACCTAATATTATGTGCTGAAAAGATTCATATTTGGTGCACCTGAAAGAAGATTCATTCCGTTATTTATACAAAAGATTGCATGGCAAGCGCAGAAACAAGCAATAGCGCGCAGAACACACGGAAATAGGAGCTCACGCTTGTTATTATGGCATTGCAGCTGGGCAGACGGTAGGAATGGCGTGTACTGCAGCAGCGTTCAGCTAAAGAGAAGATGTAGAAAAACAGAGAAATCAAGTTGAACAATTTCAGTTACATTCACCACGAACGTTTACTCTACACATGACAAGATTGCCTACATATTATATAATTTCAAAAACTAGCTATCTCAACGGAGTGCTGGTCTCCTAAAAACGTTATCTTCAATTAAAGCAATTTGTGCATTCGTGTTGTTCAAGTAAAGCTTGCGAGTGCCGTAGTCACAATGCACCCGATAAATCACATTAGGCAAACACTTTGTCGCATTGCTGATTGGCGTACAGTATAAGTCATATTCATATATACAAACTGCAGAAGAGAGGGCTACAATGTACACAGCTGAATACCTCAACTCATACGTATTTACACTTCACGCACGTAACTTCCTGAATTGAATAATAAACAAAATGAAAAAAATAAACCAAATAAACCATTAGATGTGAAGATGGCTGTCTATATTTATATACTTTAAACGCATTTTATTGATAAAGAAAGATGTACCATCCTGACTATCCCAACAGTGGCTATGCCACTGCGCTGCTAAGCTCCAGGGCGCAGGATCAAATTCCGGCCACGGAGGCCAGATTTTCATGGCGGTGAAATACAAAAACGGCCGTGTACCCTGCATTCGGTGCACCGTAAAGAAGAACGGCCGGTCGACTACACAACAGTCCGCCAACACGGCGCGCGTCATAATCACACCGTCGTATTGCCATCTAAAGCAGCATTATCCTTTATAATGTTGAAGACCAGATTACACAGATAACAAAGAACAAAACCGCCCTCTGTATTCCAACTGTTCATAAGAAAATGAACGCTGCACGTACCCTTTTAACCAGTATAGGTACATATAAATATTACAAAAAAGACTAATTCCTTACAATATATTTACATCACAACATTTTAAAAATATATAATTTTAAGGCATCACAGTATGCTTTAACCAAGGCGCTGCTTGCGTAATGATCGATTATATTCGCAAGAATGCGAACAGAGATCCTTACCAGTAATTGCAATGACCATAAGGAGGATATCTCTAATATCTGCTTTCATGCTTGAGCAGGCCTCAAGTTTCAGTCACGTCAGTTGTGGTGACCGGTGTTGTCTGAGCTCAGCTCCGCAAATTTCTATATACCATCGGCTTCTCTTAACAGCGCTGAATGCATAAAACGCAGAACGAAGCTGCTTTCAAACTACTGGCACAAAAAAGTGATCTCTCAAGCTGTCGAGAAAAAGTGTTCGAGTAAAGAGTGCAATATGGGATCTCGATGCGAGAATTTTGTCGGCTGTTGTTTTTATTCTTTATACGACATTACAATGGTTTCAGGTGGCCTAAGTTATTTTAGGCATTATGATCGCACTTATTTCTATCGCTGTTATTTTGCAAGGCCGCTGCATTTCAAGCACATGAAAAAAATGAAACGTGGTAGGTTTGCTGAGACAATAGGCTAAGCGTTTCAGCGCCTTACGTCATGATTGCATGAGTGTGCCTCTCGGCACTAGGATTCTGAATGCTATTACGTGGCTCGCTGCAGCAGCAACTGGAGGCTTAAAATTAGGTTTTAGCTTTCGTGATGATCTTACGCACACTTCTCTTGTAGCAACGGCCATGTCGTAGACGTTATTGCGAAAAATATGACGAAAAGATACTATCTGGAAAATGCAAGCTTCTCGAAGTGGCACAACAACAGTTACACATTATCACAGCCAAACGTGAAAAATTCCACATATTTTGTTGCAGCTAAAACGAATGGTCGTCTTCCACGTTTTCTTAGTATGACAAAAAGATATCCTCCGAGCTAGTACAACAGCCAAATTGAGGCGACGTCATCTCTGTGCAATGTGCTAAAAATTTTCCGAGTACCCCTGTAGCATGCTCCCAAGTTATTACAACACTTACAGTAAGCAATGATTACAGCAAGCGGAGGCAGTAGTGCCCCAGTGCGTGGGGAGGCCCCAGTGCGTATTTTGCTAACACGCCGAGAAAAATGTACTTGTGAACTGTGAAGTAAAAATTCTAGTATTCATCACTCACCCCCATGTAAATTATGTGTCGCTCCCGTTCACGACTTGTTCCGACCATATGGATTTGCGCTGAAAAGGGTGTTCTTGAGAAGCACTGGGTCCATTGCTTGGAAGCCTTGCTGAATGAAATTATTGCTTTTGTATGTGTTGTATTATTGTTGTTTAAAGAGCAAGTTTCCACCCGTTGTTGTATCACCATTTCAGCTGCCGCCGCCACCATGGCCATTTTGAACGTTTCGAGCCTTGGGATGAAGTCGTTTTCATTTTCACAGTGTCGTCATACGCGTCACGCTATTGTTTTGTACAAGTAAGCACTTTGCACAGATTGTGAGGGTCTTCCACAACGTTGTGGCCTTACAAATGACCAGGGAACTTACTGATTATACGGTATGACAGGTGTTTAACACATTACTTGCTAAAATGTTCAGCATAACAAAAATATAATCATAAATTCGTTTCATCTGAATATCATTTGCCACAGAGTCATACACATGAATATTACTCTAGTAAATAGGCGAGTAAATGTGTAAAGTAATTAATCAAATTTTAAATCAGCACAGCTCTGCAAAAACTATCAGTGGAAGAAATAAAGTGTGACACGGACCTAGTGGCCAAAGTTGTCTCCATCGTCCTCACTTCAGAAGCTTCATCCAAGTGTCGCCGTAACGTCGCCGTCATACTCTCTTCGTCATTCCATCGACATACATTTTTCTCTATCGTTCTAGCACAATGATACTGCTATTATTCAATTGTATTTATGCTACTCTTGTCACGACATCGTCGTCCTAATATCTTTGTGAGACAGTGGTCGTCACACCATTGTTGTAATATACTCGTCGTGATCCCGTTGTCTTCACACAGTTGTGAGTCCATCGTCGTGACATACCGTCGTTTTCTGTACTCATGGTAATTGTCTAGTGCTGATGCGGTGGTTGTAATTTTAATGGCGTCAGCGCCAACTCCAGGACGCAGATTGCCTCTCTCGGTACCCAGACGATGCCGCGACCTCTACGTCTGACACTGACACCGATGACTGTGTTCTCTCTGTTTTCCCACTGCTCCATATCGCCGAGGAGCAGCGCCGTGACCCGTCCTTACGTATCATCATTGACCGCCTGGAATCATCACTTGGCGACAGTTCCCTTCGCTTATTCACACTTCAAAGTGGCGTACTCTACCGCCACAACGTTCACCCCGACGGCCCTGCATTACTCCTTGTGATCGCTAAGCACCTTCGCTCGGCTGTTCGCCACAAACATCACGACCCCCCCACTGCGGCTCACCTGAGTGTGTCACATATCTAAGACCGGATCCACCGACGCTTCTTTTGGCCAGGGCTTGTTCGCTCCCTTAAAATATACGTAGTTGCGTTTAAGAAATGCTAGCGATGCAAGACACCAACCACCGTCCCTGCTGGGAGCTTCAACCACTCGACATACCCGCGGAACCATTCTTTCGGGTTAGTTTGTGCTTACTTGGCGCTTTTCCTCTTTCTACTTCTGGGAAAAAGTGGATCGCTGTGGCGACCGATTTGCCAAGCGCTACGCCATCACCCGAGCGCTTTCTACATGCTGCGCCACAGATGTTGCCGATTTTCTTCTGCGCGACGTGATTTTATTACATGGAGCTCCGCGACAACTTCTCACAGATTGTGGTAGGACATTCCTATCACAAGTTATCGTGGGCATCCTGCAATTGTGTGCCGTAAGGCACAAGCTATCCACCTCATACCATCCGCAAGCTAGTCGCCTCACGGAGCGTCTCAATCATACTCTCCGAGACATGCTCGCGAAATATGTCTCTTCAGACCACACTGACTGGGACCTCGCTCTACCGTTTGTCACATTAGCTTATAATTCCTCGCGCCAGGACACAGCCGGTTATTCCCCATTTTTCTTTTTCTTTGGCGGAGAACCAGCACTGCCCCTCGAAACAACGCTCCCTGTACTGCGACTCCCAGTATAAGTTTTGGTACGCTTTGACGTTATTCCATATCAGCGATGTGGCGTTTTCACAATATTTGAAGTTAATAACTACCCACGTGTGGCTGTAGATGAAAAACACACCGTTCAGGGAAATCCGAGGCTACATGCTGTGCTCTGAAACTTCTCGAAGATACGAAATTAAACAAAAAAATGCTTGACCGCCATACAAGAAACGAAGTGCTTGGGCGTAAATCAGCGACAACAAACTCCGAGGTAGCCGCGCCGGCAGACGTCATCTCGCGCGTCCTTATCGGCCTCGCTGTTAGGAAAACAGCACGCTTAAGACTTCCTCTTCCAGTAGTCGGTGAGTGCGACATGGCTTCGAGGTACGACATGATGCCCTGGAGCAGGCATCAATGATTAATCGCGATCCACGAAATGCACAACCGACGCATATTGAATATCGGCATACGTGCCCAAAATTAACCGGTGAAAGGCCCGGCACCATTCCAAAACGTTTCCAAGGGGATACGGCAGAAGGCAGCACAGGAAAATTTAAAAAAAAGAAGACGGATTCCCAGCTCTGCAGATTTGCTGAGGTCATTCTCATTGGTTTATAATACTGGTTTATAACCATTTGAAACATCGCTGTCGGCGTTCAAGCTGGTTCGAGTGTTTCATCGTGAAATTTGCATGTAACGTATATTCCGGTCTATTAGGCGCACGTGACTAGGGCTTACCGCAGACCGAGATAAAATGGGAGCGTCTTATACAGCAATCTTTTTTTTGCGTAGGAAGTCATAAGAAATGTGCCGACTTGTACATCGCCGAGTATATAAAAAAAATATAACAAGACATCCTATCCAGCATTGTCGGCACGGTGAAACGTGATTACACGCGCTCTACGCGAAGTGTCTTGCTCACCCATTTCAGGGCACGAAACTTGCGCTAGTTAACAAAATAATAACGAATGCACCAACTCCCACCTATTACGCACGACCTCCATGCACAAAGGGAGCTATGTCAGGACGACCGCGGTGCTTGCGGCGCGAGCCCTCGGAGGACAGCACATGTTGGCATGTTTGACATGAATACTGAACGCGCATCATTGCAATCAAAGTATTGATTCATATAATACTGATTATGCGGTATGGTCAAGCAGCCAATAAAAAGAATATTATCGGAGGCAGCGTATTGTCGTCTACCTTGCTTCAACAAAACAATTGAGATAATAGATGCAGATTTGTTGACGGTGAAAATCGGCAAATAATGCTCACGTTAAAATTCACGAATGTGCCACAAAAGTGTAAATAGAGGCACACAAGTCCTACAAGACATGTGTTGTGTGGAACGACGCATTTACATTGTTGTTAAAGTAGGGTTTCTCACTAATATCTATGATAAAAAAAGAGTTGTGCTGGCACTTCGTTTCTTGCTCTGCTTGCTTAATACAGTACTCGAAGGGGATCGCGCTTGAAGAAACAAACCACTTCTACAAGCGTATAAGAAATTGTGTGACGTAAACTTTGGCATTGTATTTCTCGCCAAGGTCTGTAGCGATAGGAAGAATAAAAATATAACACGTGGCTGAACTTAATGTGCCCTACGAACTATCATTTCCATTTTATTCAAAAAAAATTTGTCACGCACTGCATAAATAAAGGCAGCGACCACTGTCTCCGAAGTCTGGAGACTTTCAAAAACGCTTTGTGCATTGAAATCGTTTAAAATTACGTCTATATCTCCATGTAGAGTAATGTACTTCTTCAACAGGCATTCTGGGTACATGTGCAGCGTAACCTAAATTTTGATGTATAGAAAGAAATACAGCACTTGCCTAGTTCGTGAAAATTCGGTGTAACGTGATACATGTATATTTGAAGTTCGATAAAGCACAGCCAATCACAGCTTGTCAGATCTATCAAAGGCGTGTTGTCGTTTCATCGTATGCTCTGCCACAAAATATTGCGGGGCCCGCGAGCGCCTGGGGAAACAGCCCTCCGCGCCTTCTGACGGCGCACCCGTGTTGTCGGGACCGATGCTTGCGCGCATGCGCGTACCTCGATGACTGCAAGCGTCCGCATATCCGCGTTTCCCCCTTGCGCGCCGGTATTGTGCGAGTGTAGCCGCGAGGTGGTCTTCTTACGATTGAAGGTGCAGTGGCTTCGACGTAATTGCGACACCCAGCATTCAATTAAGCATAATTATTGATCAAATTTGATGACCACCGCCAAGGGCGCCGCTCGTAATTAGGTGAGGTTTAACCACGCAACGGAAGGAAGGGGGAATCCAGATCTGCGTTCTGAAAAAGAGAATTACACGCTGGAAATAGCTAACGTATACCGGGCATATTGTTGTCACTTCCACGTGTCCAGTACACTCGCATTCCAAGCCCGGTTTTCAAGCAGCATGGACGTTGCACTGCAGGCCTCGGCCCATTTCGCATCAGTCTAGCGGAGGAGGGAGTACAGCAGGCGCTTGCCCATCAGACATGTCTGCTTATTCTCGACACCGATAGGTGACGCCAAAAGTGGACGTTCTTCCTCTTGCTGCCACTTGCTGACGCTTCAAGCAGCCGTCGGAGAGCGTAGTTAAAAAATTTTAATTATGGGGTTTTACGTGCCAAAAGCACTTTCTGATTATGAAGCACGCCGTGGTGGAGGACTCCGGAAATTTCTACCACCTGGGGTTCTTTAACGTGCACATAAATCTAAGTACACGGGTGTTTTCGCATTTCACCCCCATCGAAATACGGCCGCCGTGGCCGCGATTACATCCCGCGACCTTGTGCTCAGCAGCCCAACACCATAGCAACTGCGCAACCATGGAGTGTGTCGCAGAGCGTAGTTTACGCGCTCGTCGGTACCCTTTCAGAAAAGACCGCCACGTAGATTGGTCGTGCCTACGCACTTGGTTTTATGCATTTATAAGGGCGCACCGCTTCCTTTTATGCGACTCACCCCAGAAAATTTAAGGGAGAAAAGGGAGAAAATCCGTGACTTATACACCAGAATGTACGGTGCTTCCTGCAAGTCATCGGTAAAAATGTTTGCTTGGTAGAGATATAAACCTTTACAGTGTTGCTCGATGGATTAAAAAAAATGCAAGAACCAGCTCACGATGACCGTCTACGGTAAATGGTTAGCACTAAATAAATATAGCAGCATAACGTATTGGTGTCGACGAAGGAAGTTATGGGGCGGGTTCTGCTGTCGGACCCCTCTTTCACGCTTCTCTTAGAACTCACGGTGTCACCTGGCGGTGCCGCCACGAAGCCTGCGCATGGCCTCCGAAAGGCATGGAACAGCGCTTAGTGCGAACGGTGAGAAACCGTGTTCGCGCTCACGTACCTCTCTAGCTCTTCTTTTTAAACACGCTGCGCCACCTAGTTGAGCTGCTGAGCAGTCCGTGCATAGCATCCAAAAAAAAAAAAAGACGTGGTGCGATGGCGCTTGCGAACGCTTATAATTGTTCCCTTGCTTGCCGCACATTCAGTGGGCTACCTCAAATTGGCCAGATATTCATTGAAGAGCGGCACCTAACCAGTGCATTTGTGGCACAGCTTGCTGCAGCCCCACAAATGTCACCTCGTGTAGCGTAGCAAACAGGACGTGCATCTGGTGGAGCTCCTTAGTTTTGCTTCTTTATTATCCTCCTGCTCCTTCTGCAGCGAGGCGTATCTGTCCTTGAGGAATCCTAGTGGCGTAGGGTAGATTCCGCCTAGCATTCAATAAATGTAAGGTATTTTTCATTGTAGAGTGGCACAGTCCTAGTGGCACATAGCTAGTCACTCAACTTGGCTTCATAGACCATCATCGAGGAGCGGCATAGACTATTCATACATACCCTGTGCTCCAAGTCGGCATCAAAGGGTTTATTTGTACAAGGTACGCACCAGTCCCGGATGCGCAGTGACCCATGTCGGCGCATAAGAGGTTCCTTGAGCAGTGGCACATATGTAGAGACTGCAATATGCTCAGTGACCCAAGTAGAATGAGCGGTTGGTATCGAACCATGTTCCCTCAGTACACTGCCCATTCGACCATAGATTACCCAGGGGTTAATGTAGGAGGGAAAACAGTGATACAAACCAACAAACATACAATTGTTCATAGATAGATAGGTTGTAAATTCCCGGGAAGTGCGTGAAGTACCACAAGAATGCTACGGTTTGTGTTTTATCTTGTGTATTATTGCAATTATTGTTATTTGTGTACTACATTCTGTTTTCGGGGGTTTACAATATCAAGTATGTCATATTTAATATGAAATGTATATCTGTGTCTCTAAGAACTTTCCCGCCTACTTAAATTATAGACGGTCCGTGGCCGAGTGGGTAGCGCATCGGCTGCTGTGCTGAGGCAGCAGGGCTCGGAACAGATCGTCGCACCCATTTCTGTCACTAGTTCTTGGCACTTTTTACCTCTATGCCACTCTTCAGTAAATTCTTTCGAGTTGGACTTGGAGCACTGGGCCCGCACCACTAGGTGGATAGCGCTCTACAATGAACTTTCTTGATGCCAGCTTGAGTAACTAGGTATACAATAACAAAAATGACCCTTTAAATTTATCTAATACTCGGCGGAATTGAATCTGCACCGCTAGCTTTGCAAGCGTCTGCAGTAGAAAGGGGAAGCGAAGTGCTCGGCTTCATACACGGTTCGGCAATTTCAATACTGCGTATCACTGCTCTACTTGAATGCTTATCATGCTGGCATCAAGATTCATTGTAGGTCGGGTTCTCCCGGAGATGTTTCTTAGCGGAGGAACCAAAAAATTCAGGATTACCTAAATTTTCATTTCCGGGCCAAGCTTGGTTTCTGCAAGGATTGTTGCGGCTGTGTGTCATAAGAACTCTGAAGGTAGCCGCAAACACGTTTCTGAATGTATGGTATGAAAATTCATATTATCAACGCAAGAATACAGCTTTTCGGTGCTCCTCAAGCAAAGGCACGTAGCAGGCACATGATAAGTGCCTGCTTTTCGGACACTGCCTAATAACGAAAGCTATTATGATTACGTGCCCTTCTACACAACCTGGCAGCGGTTATAGCAGGTACTTTATCAGGGTAAACAATAACTTGTGCGTGCGAGGGCATAGGTGACATATTAAAGGATGTTTCGTCATTTCTAGGCATTCCTCATTAGACTGATCTGCCGCAGGCACGTACGTTTCTTTTTTTTTTACTTTGACGCTTCTCATGCTAACGCATGGAATAAATGTTGTATAAAATGCTGTAAAAACGACAGCATGACCGTTAACGGAAAGCATTTCTTCAGTAAATATAGAGGCACACTGAATACCGCCATGAAAATCAGCAACAGCTCATGTTCTACAAAATATTATGGATTCGTAGATGAACAGGAAGACACCAGTTATTACTTTTTTTTTGTGAGTACTCGAAAATATAGGTAGAAACTCAACGTGAGATTACAGTTGTTGACAAAATTTCTCTGGAGTAGTTGCTCGTGCTGTGTTGCGTCGAGGTTTTCTGCTGCCCTACTATAAGCGCAAAATTGTGCACAATACAAAAAACATATTCCTCTTATACTGTGTGTACACACCAGCTTTACGTAAATGACTTAGGGCAGTCGCAGGCGCCTTCTGAATCTCCCTTTCTAGTAATATATTTTTCGCACTAGATTTGTTAACGGGAGATGGTAAAGAGACGCGACAAGTATTTTTTTCGAGCACGTAGCACTGGATATGTTTGCACCAGTGTTCACGGCCCCTGTTTAAGACTATAAAGAAGCTCTTCGACAGTAGTATCACAAAATATGAGCCTAATTGTATATCATCTCGTTCTGAGAGATATACGTTGCGTTTTATGAATGCTCCATTGTTTTTCCTTTGCGGCATAAAACTATGCACGCGTGCGAAATAATCACCGTTGAAGTGCTGTTATATTTTACATGTGTCCGTAAACTTGCCCCACATTGTTCTAAGCTGATCTGTGCCTGAGTGGCTCGCTACCTTAACGCGTCACTTATTCTTCATTCCCGTTTCCGGCATGAAAACTGTTAACCCCTGCGATATGACCTGCGTTCCCATTTACTCATGTATTACGCATGTGCCTGCTGTACGTCTGTGTACTTGTAAACAATCTAATCGCTTTTTGTTACACGTTTTCCCCTTGTTTACCATCGCACTTGTTCGAAATCTTCCACCAAAACAATGTGATCTGGTATTAAACTAAACAAACAAATACGTAAATACATAAATAAATACCCTTAAAGAAAGAACGTGACCTAGTCACACTGAATAGGCCATAGATAAGGAACGTGCTCGGTTCTATGTTACTTACATGGACATTCGATTTACCCACGCATATATTTTTTGTTGTATCACGAGACATGTCATACATATATAAAAGCGCAAGAGCACGCTCAATTTTATTTGTCTCATTGAAAACGACTAGCCCTGCAACCGGAAGCGTGGGGCAGTGTCTTCAACATCTTGTCCACAATTCGCCTTGGGTATGCATTTACCTTCGCAGCAATAACCGGACACGCGACGTGGACCAACCCACTGAAAAAGTATAAAATTAGAAATGGTTCCGCTTTCAGATGCTGTCAACGGATAAATGAAATCGTGAAAGGCATGGCGTCTTTGCAAGATCTTACGTGTAGGATGAAATCTCTTAGCATCTTGCTTATTTTTATCAGAGGCAACTGCGGTAACTATTTTGTCAGAGATTATGTCATGAAAGGGAAAAGCAGAAGAGTGCATCTGCTTTTCTGTAGCCTGACCTCTTTCGGCACTTATGCGTATGCGATAGGTATCCTTCCTTAAGTAGTTTGTTGATGGCAGAATGAAATGCACGAAGAAAGCGATCTCACATTCAAAAAATTTTACGCAACTGTACATTGTAGTTGTTATCATGCCAAGATTTGAATATGTCATATGACAGTTTTGCACGCTTGCAACTCTTCAGTGCAGCATGTGCGTTGAACCATTTTTACGGTATAGCATCAAATATTCACAGCGTTTTCTCAAAATGCGCAAAAATTATAGAATACAATGTCGATGACCTGTGCATTACAAAACGGAAATCAATTATGAACGCACGCTTGGTTTCCACGTTCAGGTTTCTGTTTCCAAATACTGAGGAGGGCATAATAATTACGCTTCCTTCACACGCTGAAATAAGCTGTCATCGCTGTTGGTGAGTAATGATGAAATTTAGTCTCCATAGACAAAACTTTTTCAATAAACCTTTCCCTGGTACATAGAGTGTTTCGTATAGTTAGGAAAAAGGGACAGATTACCTCACAGGCACTGTTGTAGCTGCTCGTATAGTAACCATAAAACCATTCGTTCTTTTGTTGGCAGTAGTAGTAGCAACTCGACAGAGCATTTCTCTGCGAAGTAAATAACAAAATCAGCAACAAGGACAGATATGTATTCACATGAAAAACAAAAACAATTCTTTTACCTGAAGCAGTTCACCGATTGCACATTCCGCTTATCCGACAAGAAACATCCTTATTATTCCTATATTTTAATTTTTCTAAATAGAAGCAAAATAAGTAAGACAAGTGCAGAGTTCACGCTAGTGAGACAAATTGAAGCAAGTCACATATAAATGTTAAATTCGGATTTGTATTTTATTTGCGTATTGGAGCCGACAGCCCATTCACATCGCGTGTTTGGCTGATTTGGATAACGCAAGACACACGGTAAAATTGCGGCGATACCATATAAACTACTCTCAAACAATAGTTCAGATAAATTGGCTCATGTGAGGCGTTGGGCGAAACATCCCGGCTACGCTCGTATTAGCTCTCCTCGTTGATAATCACTGAGGCCACTTTGGAACTGCTTTGTATTATTTGTATCAAGCACGTTAATTTCGCGAGTCTCAACTTAGATTCTTTGTGTGAGATGAGGTATTCTCTTTATATGACTTACACCATCCAATTGCTGAATAACATTTCTGACAAAACAAAGCAGTGACATTGTACGAATAATTTCATTGTATCTTTACAATTCACGCACGGCAAGCCAAATCACTTAGGCGTATCACCCACATCACTCACTGATGAAGTTCTTATATTTGTAAACATTGTAGCTTCAAGACAATATTATTTGCGATATCAATATAAATTTATGCACGAAAGTGAACGTGACAGATTGAACAATATATTTACAGACTTTACAGTTTTTTTAGTCCAAGATATTTTGTATATGCAATGCGACGCCACAGTGGACTAAAGAAGAGAGAAATCGCATGTGTACTTGTATTTTTTCTGTGTGCACGCTCACAAGTTTTCGAAACACTTGCAGCAATCCTGCAATGCAATACGTGCATAAATGAATAGACATCTCCCATAGAAGTCCAGTGGCTAAGGATTTGCATTACTGAGCACGAGGTTTTGGGTTCGATGACTGCCGAGGTAGCTGTATTTCGATGAGGAAAGAAGAGAAACGCTCATGTAATGAGATTTAGTTGCACTTTAAAACAGTCACGATGGTCAAAATTAGTCCGTAGTATCGTAATAAACTGTGCATCGTTTGTCGTTTCAACACGTAAAATTCTGGATTTTCATAAAAGAATCAAATTCTTGATTATTGCCTATGAGATTATGCATTGGTATATCTCACTGTGCTAAAATATTTTATCACGATCATCACCATCATCGGCCAAACATATGTCGACTGCAGGACGAAAGCTTCTCCCTGTGATCTCCAATTACCCTTGTCATGCGCCAACCTATTCCAGCTAGTGCCTCCGAATTATTTAATTTCTTCACCCCAGCTCGTCTTCTAGCGTCCTCGACTGTGCTTTCCTTCTATTGGCACCCATTCTCTAACCGGTGCCCCGGTTATCTAATCTACGCATTACGTGACCTGTTCATCTATATTTATTTCTCTTAATGTCAATTAGACTATCGGCTATCCCTTCTTGTTAACTGATCTACACCGCTCTCTTCTTGTCTCTTAACGTTATGCGAAAGATTCTTCGTTCCATCGCTCTTTGCGCGGTCCTTAGGTTGTTTTCGAGCTTCTTTGCCAGTCTCCAAATCACTGCCCCATATATCAGCACCGGTAGAATGCATTGATTGTACATATTTCTTTTTCATCATAATGGTAAGCCTCCAGTCAGGATCTTAAAATGCCTGCCGGATGCGTTCCAAACCATTTTTATTTTTCTGTAACATTTCTTTTCATGATGAGGGTCTCATGTGAGTAATTCACGTAGTTAACAGGGATAGGCGGGCTAGTTGGTAGTCGATATTGGAATGCATCAAGTAACCGCGCAAACAAAAAAGGACAAAGAAGAAAACACACAGGACAGGCGCAAATCCGCACCTGTCATGTGTGTTTCCTTCTTTGTCCTTTGCTGTTTGCGCGCTTACATGATGTTTTCCAATAATTCACGTAGCTAAGCTTCTAGAAGCTGACTGGCGATCTCTTGCCCGGCTATCGATCATTATCTTATACATAATATACTTCAATCCCAATTTTATACTCTCTCTGTTAAGGTTCTCAATCATTTGCTGTAACTCGTCCCAGGTGTTCCTGAACAACACAATGTCATCGGCAGATCGAAGGATGCTGAGATATTCGCTGTTGATCCTTACTCCTAAGCCTCCCCAGTAAACTAGCATGAATACTTCTAAGCACGCAGTCAATTTCATAGGAGAGATTGCGTCTCCTTTTCTGACCCTTTTCTTTATAGGTATCTCCCTGCTTTTCTTGTGGAGAATTAAGGTAGCTGTGGAAACCCTGTGGATACTTTCCAAGACATTTACGTACGCGTCTTGTTCTTCTTGATTACGTAATGCATCTATCACTGCTTCTATCTCTACTGAATCATATGCCTTATCGTAATCTGGGAAGGCCATATAGAGACGCTAATTGTACTCTGCGGACTTATCGATTACGCTATCAATGACATGGATGTAATCCATTGTAGAATATCCCTCCTGAAACCTGCCTGTTCCTTTGGTTCACCAAAGTCCAGTATTGCCCTTATTCTTTTGGAGATAGCCTTGGTGAATACTATACGTAATACTTGAAGTAAACTAATGGGCCTAGAATTTTTTTATTCTTTAGCGTAACCTTATCTGTCGATGAGTACTGGCATTGTTCCAGTTCTCAGGGACCCTTGAAATAGACAGATCGTATAAAGGGCCAGTAGTTTTTCAAGCATCATGTCTTGACGATCTTTGTATAAATCAACTCTTAGTACATCTTCTCCTGCCGCATTTGTCCGTTTGAAGTCCTAGGGCGGGGGCAGGTGTCAGGCGTACACCTGCCCCGCTGCCGCGCCCACTTCTGCGCTCGTCACCCTCCTCTTTGTTATGCCGGTTTTGGTCCCCCCTTTTTTTGGTGTGTTTTAATTATATATATTTTTTGAAAGGCCCTCCCCAACACATTCCAAAGTCCCAGACGGCAGCATACCTTTTGCAGCACCTCAGTCACACAGGGTATCGCCATTTCTATATACCGCCGTAACGACACCTACGTTGAGTTACTGGGGCTAACGTCCCTTGTAAGACCACGCCGCTGGCTTCCAGTTACCCCATGCATTGCACCCCAGGCCCCTTGTTGCCATCCTAACTCCTTCAACATTACTCGACGCATTTGCTGCTAAGCTACTATAGTCGCTCTTTTAACTGACGTCTTTTGGGTCTTTTTTGTTACTCGCGCACTGACTGCCTGACCGGCTCTTCTAAACTCGCAAAAGCGTGCTGCCAACGACACCCCTGAATGCTCCCTGACTTGTAGCTTCTCCAACACCCTCCCAAGCCCCTCCTTTTCTTTTCTCGTTTTCCCCCTCTTGGTGTCCCCGCTTCTTTTTTTCCTTTCTTTTCCTATCCTTTGCTTTGTTTTCTTTTCTCCCCACCTTCCCATTCTACTGCTCTTGTCCCCTCGACTTGGGAACCACGCTCACAGAAGTCAGGTGACAGCGGTCATTATCTTTGAAGTTTCTTCCTTTACAACCAGCCGCCTCCGACAACCCCACGTGAGGTCACTGCACTAACTCGTTAAAACTAACAAGCCGAGAATGAGGAGGCCACCTTTGACAAAGCTAGGTCTTCCTATCGAAACGTTGGCCAGCCTTTCTGAGGCACTTTATCCCTGTTTATAACCTTTATACCACAGTGTTGTATTCCGTCTGTCAACCCCTTTCTTGATTTTGGATCTGTTTTTTTCAGTTAGACAGTTTCATTCCTTGTGTTATCTTTGTTAGGTCGTTTTTTACGTGTGAGAGCTTAACTACTGGTTGCCTTGATACCTTACCTCTCACTTCAATTGCTGCTTCTGAAGCCAGCCTAGTTACGGTTTCATTCATTACCTCTAGGTCATCATCTCTCTGTTCTGAGGCTACATATTTGTTTGCAAGTGCCAACCAGAATTTGGCTGCTTTTGCCCTTACTGCTGTTAGGTTGGCCTGTTTCTTCTTGACCAATTTTAATCTTTCTCACTTCAAATTGAGGTGCATCCTAGCCCTCACTAAGCCATGATCACTGCACTTTACCTACCTAACAATTCTACACCCTGCACAATGCTGGGATTGGCAGAAAAATATGAAATCAATTTCCTTTCTTGTTTCACCATTAAGGCTTTTTCAGGCCCCCTTTTTTTATTGCAACGCTTCCTGAAGAAAGTGTTCGTTATTAGCAGCTCATTTCTTTCCGAGAATTCCACGAACATGTTGAATGAGCACTTACATTTGTGAAATTGCGAAATATAAAACAAATGATGGGTATATTTATGTGCGCATCATGCTACCGTTAATCATAAGTCAATCAATAAAAATATGCCTTATTGTATGGCAGTTTTCAAGCGCAGTCGGGTTAGTTGATTTAACTGCTGTAACATCTTTTAACTGTAAGTGTATATTTTTATTTGAAGTACAACACGATTTTTTTTGCCGGAAACCCCGAAGTGCTTGTGTAAGAAATTTTTGCAATATGCCAGCAGTAAAGGTGGCACCTGTCTCAATCGTGATTGACAACAATTAAATTGTTATAGGCAGAATGTGCTGATCGCGAACTTGTCAACTTAAATTTCATACCTCTCTCGGCGTTGTTCCTTACGTTTGTTCCTTACGTTTGTTCCTTTCTGCACTTTATTGTAGACATTTTTATTCACCTTTTTCTTTTACACTTTGCATACACTCCGATAAAATAACAATATTTCTGTTGTGAAACAGCGCTCGTATCGCGAAATTCTTCCATTATTCCTTGTGTTAGTGCTAAACTTTTTTTTGAGATTGTCTTAGATATTATGTCATTTACAATTGCAGATATAATAAAATGGTGCATTACTGCGCAGTTCGTCTCACCTTTTCTAGACACCCGCGGCTGCACTTGACAGCCTAATGGGTGTGTTTATTTATGCATCCTGCTCATATCCGAAACGTGTGAACCTGTGTTAGTCAACCACTTTCACGCTATTTACCGCTTCTAGAATTGTGAATTTTGGCCGAGAAAATGGAAATTCATTATAACGAATCGAGGGCCACAGAAGTACACTGAGCACTGTGCAAAATCAAACACAAATTGTGCCTTCCTCCTTGGGAGGGATGGTTTTCTACATGGGCGCCACCTGCGGAAAAAGAAATTACATCCTAAGAAATATAGAGGAAATTCTATTATGACCTACAGGTACGTTTGCGACATACTCATTCTTGGATTTTCTTATATATATATATTGCCTAATCATTGTTTATTTTGATGCCATGTAACCGTTGTAAGCTTTTCCTTATAGTTATTCAATGTAAAGAGGTATTTGTAATATTTTTAGGGATAGTGATCGACAACACTTATACGGTTTATTGCCTTCTGTACGCCTTGCAAGGATGACCATTGTACCAACCATGTCTGTGAACACGGTTGTCCCATACTCACGCCATAGTGGTCCTTGTCTGGGCATTTCCGGAATCGTCGTGGAAAAACCTTGTTCTCAATATTGGGATATTTGCTTTCTAGTTGTAAGACAAAGAAAAATATTTGCAGGTGACCAAGTTATGGCTAAATGTATTCTAAGCACGTCACCCATTCTTCAATGTGTACGCAAAATTCATAGCAATCTTTGTCATGTATGTAGGGGCAATATTTTGTCCAATAAATGTGATAAATGAAATACACTCTCGCATCTGCCATAGGGAACTTTGCGATACTATAATCACTGCAACCTCTGCAGAACTTGACCTGGACGTATGAAAAAAAGGAAAGTGAATAGGATCGAAGAAGCGTGTTTTTATTTATATTATTTCAGCTACACGTATGGTGATAGATCGAAACATTGGATCCCGATTCCTCTGCAGTTTGACCATCTATCCTGTATACTGCGCCGGCCAAAAATTTTAGACTTTGGAGATTTATGGAGCTTTTGACGAATTTTGTAATGCACTAAGAAGAAAGCAGAACATGCTATTATAATAGGAAAACATTATTTAGGGTTTTCCTGAATTTGAATTTTTCCTATAAAGTAAAGGACAACCTGAACTGTAAATAAATTACCCGCCGTATTAGACCCAAGCACCTAAACACAGCCTGGCGTAGTCAGTAATTTCAACAGGGGCCGTCATCGCGAGTGATAAGCGAAAGTCTAATGACCGCCCTGATAATAATAAAATATATTCAAGTTTCGTTGTTTTATTCTGGGTAAAAACGGAGCTTTTTATATTACAAAATGCTCTGTGAAGAGTCGATTGTCGATTTATTGATGGCCAGACATGCGAATATTTACAGGTGTAGGTCTCACCCCACGATGGAAGCATGGCTAAAGAAGTGGTGGTGCATACAAGAGTTTTCCAGAAGCCAATATATTTGCACACCACAGCAAGAGTTGGCTTTTTTTATTATAAAAAGCGAAATGAATTAAACCTTACTTTTGTACTAGCCACAGACATGCCGTGCCGCGCCGTCCACCTATTGTAAGAAGTGGCTTAGCTGAAAATTTTCTCTCTTTGTATCAAGAAGGCTTGATAATTAACTCGGAGAGTACTTTATAAAATTCTCACTCCGTACGGAAACCAGCTGTATGGTGCGCTGCTGAAACGCAGTGGCGGAATGCGTACTTAGCGTGTGAAAATAGGGCTTGAGTTAGAGAGACAACACATTTGTCTGACGCAGCGTGTAGGTCACAGTATTAAAGCTAAGCTTAAATTGCCAACTTCCTTGTGCTGTGCGTGGCTGTCTGGACAGCTGTCTGCTGGCTGTTGGGTCCATTGCTCTGTCACCAGACATTTGCGCACGTATATGCAAACGTTATCTGAAAGCGCCCGCGAGACGTCGTATGCTACACTTGCTGGCTGACCAACTGGGTGTATCTCTGTTTCGCGTACCAAATGAAAACCCGTGTAAAACATGAACATTTAATGCCGGCTCACAGGCATAACGAAAGCACAATGATCTGCCGACGAAATGACGAAGTGCATATAACGTACTCTCTTGTGTACATTATTTTCTTTGATTTCGCCACTGTCTCTTTGCAATTACGGGTGCGACCGTTCTTCGCCACTTCTCCACAATAGGTGTTTTCCACTACGAAACAAGCGGTACAGAATCCGTAAAGTGTTGGATACCACACATACTTTTCTGCGCATATACCTTCCATCACCATTTCTCTCATGGCAATCACCATACATCGCCTTCGTTCTTCTAACATTGCTGCGCAGACAACTCACACTAAGCATCCTCAAAATTTGAAGTTTGCACTTCGGCATAGCTTGTGGGCGATGAATTTCATGTCTCGTAGAGTGCTACAGACCTTTCTCATTGAAAGTATTGCCCTAAACCGAACACTTCCTTAGTTGGTTCTTATTCTCCGGTATTTATGCAATTATTCACCATACAAAAAATCACTGTCCAAGCACTCTGTACACACGGTTAACCAGCGAAGCTGAAACGTGTGGCACTGATGCTTATAACGGGGTAAATCCGGATGTTTAATTAAACGACGGCTTGGTAAGCTGCCGGATCCTCAGTACGCAGTTGCTGCATGCGCTCTGCTGCACGATCTTCTTGTGCCAAGGCTGCAGCATCGGCACGGCGTTGACGAGCTCGTTCCCGATTCTGCTAGCGGCGCTGCTGATCGAAAGCTGCCTGCTCCTCAGGAGTACGCATGACGCGTGGCCCACCCATTTCGGAGCCACAGAGAAACTGCTGAGTGCATGCTCGGCTGCGTCGAAGAACAACGACGTAACTACTGGCGTACCCAATCGCACGCATGTCCTTCTTTTTTTAGCGTATGCGCATGGAGCTGCGCGGGAGGAGTTTTCGGCCTGACAGATGTACGGACGAATCAGCTAACCATACACAGCTTCACTGTAAATTAGTGCATCGCGTTATACATTAGTTAGCAATATCTGTTTGGTGGCATCCTTCTAGGTTGGTTCAACTTATGTTTAGACATTGGCAGAATTACTTGGGACGACCTGTATATAAATGTGTTAACTATATTTCATAAACTCCTTGATGACACTTTAAAACAGGGCCCATATTAATAATGTGGGTTGCGCCAGGCTGTTTCGCAGAAGGTGTAGATCAATCCGGATGCTAGAAATATATTTAGGTAAGGCGTGCGTCGAATGGAAAAGATAATTTTTGTATAAATGTTGCCGTGAATTCATCCGCACACTCATAGCGGAACCATAAATAAATCACGCTTTCCTGGAATGTTGAAAAATTATTAACAATGAAGAAACGCGAAATTTGGAGGATTAGAAGTGTTTTATGTGCGAGATTTAGAGTTAATGTAATTTATGCGAGCTTTAGGAGTTATAGAGGTGGATTTCAGATATTGAGAGGACATAGTTTGATTATGAAAAACGATTAATTTCGTTAGGTAGTGCCCGTGATTTGTTGAGAGAAGGCGGTATTTTTGGATAAGAAATATGCGGCTAAAGTAAAATATTAACTGTTCCTTTCTGCTTTGTAGGGAAAAGTCATACGTCATCAAAATTTCTTACTATGTGGCATGAACAACAACTAGATCTGAGGCAAACACATCTTTTTTTTCCTTTGATGCTTAAAAACATTCCATTCTCATTCCTCCCCCCTCCATCTTGGAATGGAAATGTAAAATGTAATTCTTCCCGCCAGCTCTGAAAAAAGGCGAGCTCGCCAAAAAGATGAATTTTTTTTCAACAGCAAACATCGCATACAACTATGGCCTTACTCTCTTGAACGATGGTAGCCCCACCTTTCTTCGAGGCGTGTCATACAGCAGCTGCCTCGACCTTGCTTTCGTCTCCAACTCTCTCGCCAGATGTGTGAAGTGGTTTGCAGATATTGAGACACATGGGAGTGATCACATTCCCACCTATCTGAACATCAAAGGCTTGTCGTCTAGATCTGGCCCACGGAATACCATTCGGACGATTCAATGGGCCAAGTTCAAATCTGATGTGGAAGATGCCTGCAGCGAGGGCCTACCCTCTGGGTTAGAACAAACAATTAAAATTACGATGCGAAACGCCACTCGCAGGCTGACGATCTCTTACACGCGAAACGACTCCGACATAGAATTAGAGCGACTTCGCGCACTTCGTCGCCGGGCGGAACGTCGATATCGGCGTACAAAATCAATCCATGACCTTAGGGCAGCCAGGAGGATACAGAAGAAGATTCAGCGTCGAATGGATAGATTAGCGTCTGAACGTTGGGCAACGTTTTGCAAGACACTCGACCCCCGCAAGCCGCTATCTCATATTTGGAAAACGGTGCAAGGTCTGCGTTGCCTTCCGGAACAGCGTTTTCCCTTCAAGGCGCTCGCGCTTTTCCAAGGGCGGCAAGACATCGATGTCGCAGAAGACTTTTGTGCGCGGATCGCAGACCAAGCGACTCGTCCAGATCCTCCAGCCCGAGCTGACGTCCCGCATTCCCGTGATTGCCGCATGGACCTTCCTTTTACAATGGAGGAGCTCGAAGCGGCTCTAGCTCTCTGCCGGCGCTCATCATCTCCGGGCCCAGATGGTATATCATACCGAGCCTTGTGCTATCTCGGAGAATCCGCACGGATAGCACTATTGAGTCTCTACAACACCTCATGGCAGGAGGGAAATGTTCCTGACGAATGGAAAATGAGCCGCCTGGTGCCAATCTTGAAGCAGGGCAAATCCCCGCTAGAGCTCGCCTCCTACCGCCCAATAGCGTTGGCCAGCTGTGTAGGAAAGATAATGGAACGGATGATCCTTGGCCACCTGGAATGGTACCTTGAATACTACAGGATTTATCCGAATTCCATGGCTGGTTTCCGACGTGACCGCTCTTCCATCGACAATGTAGTTGATCTCGTTTCATATGTCCAGCACGAAAGGTCCCGTAAACATTTATCTGCAGCTTTATTCTTAGATGTGAAAGGGGCATACGATAACGTATTACATGAGGCAATTCTCGACGCTCTTGTGACGGTTGGCCTAGGTGGTCGAGTATTTTTGTGGATTGCAAGTTACCTTTCCGCAAGATCATTCTATGTGTTAACCGACGATGGCCCAACTACGCGACGCTATACCAGCAGAGGCGTTCCTCAAGGCGGTGCTCTTAGCCCGACGCTATTCAACCTCGCTCTTATTGGGCTTGCTGAACACTTGCCAACTACCACCAAAATTTCAATATACGCAGATGACATCTGTGTCTGGACTTCGGCAGTCACACGTCCTCAGATACGTGCACGGCTTCAAAGAGCAGCTACTTTGACAGCGAGCTACTTGTGTGAACAAGGTCTGAGCATATCGCCAGAAAAATGCGCCCTAGTAGCATTTACTCGCAAACCAATGACGCCTTATGTCATCTCAATCAATGGGCGGACCATTTCTTATGTCAGAACCCACAGATTTCTTGGCGTAATTATCAACCGAGACCTCAGTTGGAGCCCGCACGTGGCCTACATGAAACGGCGCCTGACAGCACCCTCCCAGTTGTTTAAATACTTGACAGGAAAGACGTGGGGGATGTCAGTAGACGCAATGCTGAGACTCTACAGAGCTCTCTTTCTCGGTTTCTTAAGATACAGTCTACCTGTACTGCACAACACCTGCAAGACAAATATTCGTGTTCTGCAGGCAGCACAAGCTCAAGCACTCAGAGTTTGTCTTGGTTTGCCCAGATGCACGTCAACTAAGGGAACTATTGTGATTGCTCGGGACCATCCAATGCAAACTCACATCACGGTGGAAGCCCTGAGAACGCATATCAGACGTTTTGCACGTGCCCCCTATCACCACCTTGCAACACTACCTTCAGACAGGCACCAAGCATCATTCTCTAAACTATCGTCAAGTACAACGACAAACTTCCCTCGGGCTTCACCGCTCCATCTAAACCACCGATACCCCCTTGGTGCCTTGTCAGCCCCACTGTCCATCTTAGCGTACCAGGAATCGGGAAAAAGTCTGAGCTGTCGTCGCCTGTGCTCAGACAACTGTCTCTGCTTCTTCTGCACGAGATGTACGCGGACAGTGCACATATTTATACAGATGGTTCCACAAACATCCAGTGTTCGTCCGGTGCTGTGGTCGTCCCAGCAAGAGGTATTACCATCAGCTTTAGGACTGACCACCCAACGACATCTACATCTGCGGAACTAGCTGCTGTTCGCGCTGCACTTTGTTTCGTCAATCGGGAACCACCTCGACAATGGTCAATTTTCAGTGACTCAAAGGCAGCCCTCAAATCTGTACTATCAGCTCTGCGTCGCGGGCCATTCGAACAGCTCGTGCTTGATATTAGATGCCTGCTTCATACATCACATGAGAAAGGACATCACGTGACGCTTCAGTGGCTGCCAAGTCACTGCGGCGTCGTAGGAAATAAAGACGCTGATAAAGCCGCTCGGACAGCTCTTGAAGACACACAGGACGAGGCCATGCCACATTCGCGGTCCGACGCAGCCAGCAGACTTCAAGTGCTTGCACGGGAGATCACGTCCTCTCTATGGTGCACACCAAGCAGCCAGACCAACCGCAGCAGTCATCAACACGACCTGCCCTCATTGATGCGTCTCTGTATGCCAACTGGACTCCGCCGAAGTGAGGCCACCCTGCTTTATCGCTTATGGCTAGGGGTGGCCTTCACGAAATCCTACTCGTTTCGCATTGGAATTGCCGACAACGCTCTGTGCAATGCCTGTCTTTGCGAGGAGACGCTGGAACACATTCTGTGCGACTGTCCTGAATATAATGTTCAGAGACAGTCCATGGCGTCTGTTCTAGCGCACCTGGACAATAGACCATTGTCAGTTGCAACCATTTTCAGATATGGCTGACAGAAGACATCGCAGCTGAAGGCGACGAAGGGACTACTTCAGTTTATGAAGGATACGGGCTTGGACAAGCGGCTGTGACAGTGATATCGCGTACTGCGCAAGAGTGACGGACTGTAACTGACGATGTGTTTGCTGTGTTATGTGCTCGCTCTCTCTCTCTCTCCTCCCATCTTTCATCTCCCCCATCCCGCTCCCATGTGTAGGGTAGCAAACCGGTTAAGCTAAACTGGTTAACCTCCCTGCCTTCCTTCTCCACTTTTTCCTTCCTTTTCAGCAGTGTTACTTATGCTGCAGGGTTCTGACAAAAAGGGGTCGTAATAATATGTAGCCTGTCAAATTCAAGAACCTAATATAGCTTTCCCTACGTAAACAACATACTTTTCCAAGGAAGGAAATAAAATAAAGCCACTAAAATGCATTCCAACGAACCCGTCTACTGCAATCTACACACATTTCAAAACATAATCGTGGTACCAATATGGGTGCTCTCAATTACCGATACTTTTGAACTTTAATCCAGACTTATACGAATCAACCGTTAACATAATGCCTACGCAACTACTTACCGAGTTCATGATATCGTATACATGCACATTGTATGCAAATTCCGGCATTTGTAATTGCTTCAGCTTCTTAATTCAATATCTGAAAGAAGTAAAAGTGTAATACCAAACAATGCCACTAAACTTTTAACTGGTTGTAAATCATTTTGAGCGAACAAAGTTTCGGCAGTTATTTTTAATCAACTACAACCTTCTTCCCAGTCTTCTATAATATGGCACCAATTCTACCCTATATCCATAATTGGACCTTTAGGGACTAAAGTGCTGACATACTGTGCGGAAAAAAATTGTGGATCCCACGCACTGTGGGAATGGACGTTCTCGATTGAGCTGGCTATGCAGCATTGTTTGGTGTTCCGCATAGCCTTACCAGGTTGACCAATGTGTTTGTGTGAATCCAGTATATGTTTGTGTGGCGCGAGTACACTCAACTATAATTAACACCCGTGCTTTGTGTATGACGACAGCAGCAAGGTGGCGACGACGATTACTACGACTGTATGAATTCTACGAATTACCGAATTGATGTGAACGATGGATGTGGTAGTGCGACATGATTAAAGTACGCTGAAACTTAATACACAGTGACGGCCCCATGCTCCACCACATAGAAAACACAAACGGGCCAGTTGACGGCGATACTGTAGCACAAGCTAAAGCCCGTGTCCAGGTAGATGCTTCATATAAAGTCGATTCCCGCAGTGAGTGCGATCGGGACAAGTTTTTTTGTTATGGCACCCAATGCTATTCGGACAAGCGATATGGCGATGTGCTTGCCTATGTCGAACGGTATTGATGCTGCCATGGTGGAATTCGATCCAGAGTTGTTATACTTGGACATTCTGTGAATTAGCATGGAGGATACTTCGATGTTTGATTAAGCGGCCTGATAATGACAATTAGGGCCGTGAAAGTCTGGTACACGCATTAGGAGGGACTAGAGGGTGGCACGTCGATCTCTGGTGTTTTTGAAATCAACGTTCCCGGGAAGCTTGTTTTTCACCGGCGGTCTGAACGTATGCAACCAACCCCCGGAGTTCTGCTGCCGTAATGCCAGGACCTTCTTACCCGTAACCCTTGGCTCGAGCGTAAATGACACGCGAAAATCAGAGGCGATAGTCGGATTACGAATCTGGAATGATGACGCAAGGCCCATCGCGACATTACGAACAAGAACACACAGTTATCGGCCGAAGCTGGAAGATAATTTGGCCCACTCAGCCGGGATAAGTTCTTGTCATGCTAATGTCATGTCATGCATTCATACATTCATGCATATACTAAACTGGTTTCATTTTCGGTATGCATGACATGACAGTGATGTCAATCATGTCATGGCTTGATGTACAGGCGATTGCGTTCATGGGAATAATTTTATGAAATACATTGCATCACACGTCATTCATCATTGATATCACAAATGCATGTCGTGACACGCATATCCAAAATTTATCCACCTAAATATGCATATAACTTCATTCAATCCATTAAAGCCACATCGCTTAGGACGCTTATATCATAACATGATTGTTATTCATGCCAGTTATATTTGCTAACAAGTTATATACCAGCCGATTCATGGCATGAATGACGTGACTTGCGTCACATTAATAATATGACATGCATGCCATGATGTCATTGTCATAAATTAAATATGATGATGGTGCCGTGGTCATTTCTTATACTGGATATGTATCAGGATGCCTGTGATGAGAAATACTACTTGACAGAATGACAGGAAATGACATAATCATGCGCGTCTTCTCTTTACTGTCATGTTACAAAAATTATGACAGTCATGTCATGAAACGCATGTCCTTCATGTCATGGCATTGTCACGTCATTATTGTAAGATTATGCATGCATGTTATATCATTATTGTCCGGCTGTATATCGAGTTAAAGAAATTTGCATAGCCGATTCCATGTCAGTTATATATATATATATATATATATATATATATATATATATATATATATATATATATATATATATATATATATATATATATATATATATATATATATATATATATATATTGTGACGAAGAAACATCACCAGTGAACTACGTGGTCGAACCCGTATCGCCATCTTCCGATCTGCGTCGTTGGGGGCGAGAGACTGTGCACATTGACCGGCTGAAGCAGTATTACGATCCGCCCACCTCTTCCTAGGTCGCCAGGATGGCTCCTCTTCAATTCCGGGGGTGATTGTGACGAAGAAGATCGGCAGGCTGAAAAGCCCTGTTGCCATCGCGTGGCACGTACCCAGTTTGTTCGCTGGCTGCGCCCTACCTGCTGGAGCTGAGTTTGTCGCTGCTGCTCTACGAGCCGAATAAACCCCCTTTACAATATATATATATATATATATATATAACATTGGACATACACATAACATATATATAACATAATATAACAAACAACAATAACAATATAACATAACGGACATACACGCCATAAAAAGCATGTGATGTCACTGATGTCATCACATGTGATGCCTTGTATGTCTTATCATTGATGTTACGGCAGGCACGTCAATAATGCCATAACATTTACGTCATATGTCACTCATGTCAGGTCATGCATGTCATTCATGTCATAACATTTGTGTCATGTCGTCAATGTCAGGTCATTTTTATTGGGTTATATATTAAGGTAAAACAACAACGACGATGAGATTACCCCATTCATACCATTTATGTCACGACATAAATGTCATGACAAATATCTCATATGACTGACATCATGACGTGTGATTCATGTTTTGTATGCATTCTTCTAATGCCACCCTATACTTATTCTGATACAGATCAATGGTACCAGGACGTAGAAAGCTAAATAGAGAGCTACATTTCAACGCCTGACGTTCAAAAGGAATGCTCACAATTCGGTCACTAAACATAGAATCCTTGAAACACACCCGCCACCCCCTTCCCTCGCTTACAGGTATAACTACACCAGTCGTGAAAAATATGGCCGCCCTTAGCAGTCACAAAATTTCAAATAATTTTTCATGAATTAGAAATATTCCATCTTCTTTAAATGCCAGGTCAATACATCGAGGTAAGCCTTGACCTATGAATGATCCTTCGAGTAGAAGTGTTACACATTCTCATTCGTGCCCACGCTGCGGCGTGGAGAATGGGGGCTCGCCGATTGTAACAGATTTTGAGAGGTCGTAATGAATGACGCCTTGCGAATGGCACGCAATATGAGAGAAACGAGTGGCAGTGAAACACGTGATGTTTTCAAGAGAGCTAGTTGCAATGGAATGTATACCTGCCACTACCCGCGCAGAATTACGGTACCATGAGTTATGCTAACCAGAAAATGACCACTGTTTTTTTTTACAGAGACATCCCATGCTTAGACGCGAAAAGCTCATCAACCTTGGCTATTGATTTCTCTTCAATAACCCATGTGGGGAGCTTGTGAAAGAATTTTCTATAAAAGATGATCTCAACATTTTACTGATAATCACCCACTTTGAATTAAATTTCACTAGCGCAGAACAAGGGGTCAGCTAGCTGCATTGTTTTGTGCTCTAGTACACAAGCAAAATATACAATAGCATTTATTATAAGGCGAAATAACGCTACTCAATTTTCGTTGCACCTTGACCCCAGAGTTTCACGTTCTGTGTTATGCTTAAACTGTTTTCCACAGACCACTGGAAAAATTAGGAGAGCAACAGTACTACTGTTACTGTTGGTGTTATGCTGTGTCACCTGAGGGTTCAGGTCCCTTGAGTCTAACTCAAGTGACTAGTACACCTATAGACCTGCCAATAGTCGTAGTTGAAACGGGCATGTTTGTTTACACTGTTTTCTACAGACTGCTGTAAAAATTCATTGAGCAGCAGTACTTTTGTTGTAGGTGTTATCCGCTTGGAGGTAAGGGTTCACGTCCCATGGGTAACTTAAAAAGCAGCTCTGAATGCTCGTCGGTACACATAGGAGACCTCCCAGTTTTCGTATTTGAAAAGGAGGTGATGCCTGCACATGCGCATAATTAAAGCCTAGGCGCCGTCATAGGCGCCGTCATATTCTCGTATAGAGTGCAAGAAAAGTCGAAAAATCAAGAGCTGGGATCGCCGCGGCCGCATCACAAACAGCCCTGAATGGCGCCCTGTGCTCATGTTAGGCGCCCTTGTAATCTTAAAGTTATCTCAAGTAAGGCTTGCTACCGTGCATAATTTAGGAACGCGTACTACGCTCCATTGAGGTTTGTCATAGAGGGCCGTACAAAAGAACCTAAGCAAGACCTGAAACACCACAGACATGTCAGAAACAAATTCGGCGTGCTGCTGACTAGCTCATTCGGAGTCTGCGTTTTGCATTTCGAGCGGGAGTGGTGTATACGTGCGTGCATATTTAACGAACTCGCACTAACGTGAAGAGGCTTGAGGCGTTAAGGCGCAAACCTATTACAAGATGTTTCTGTTAAATTATTGCAATGAGCTCTCCACGTTTTCTCAAAAAGTTTTCAGGCTACCCCCACTTCACCTGTCTCTCACGCGCGACATCAGAAAAGCGGCGGAACTCACCGCGTCAAATTGGTATGCACGCATTAACGATCCATTATTATGCGGAAGAAAACTAAACGTTTCTTTCAGTACAGCCGCAGGCTGCCCCGTTCCGAAAGCTCTGACAATATCTAGTCGGAGCTAATTTACGTATAATAAAATTGAAGTTAAACAGAAATGACCGCTTATAAAAGATGGAAAAGCATTGTGAAGGCGGAAGGTGGAAATTCAAGATGATGAGCAAAATGAGAACGAGGTAAAAGCGCGAGACAACGTTTCGACAAGTGGACTTGTCTTTTTCCCCTTGAAAAAGACAAGTTGACTTCTCGAAACGTTTTCTCCCGATTTTACTTTGTTCTCGTTTTCTTCATCGTTTCCTATGACAGAGTGTTTCATTGGGTGGTTCAAACAACGCTTACGTCGGCGGCTCTGTAAATTTCATATCAGGAGATTGGAATAAAAAGAAGAAAAATCCGAGGCCACCTAAGGACTTGTTATGAGATTTGGATGCGAAAGTATTAATGCCCTTTTGAAAGGCGATGATCGGTCGTTCGAATTTTGTGCGCAAGGAATGTACCATAGTGGTCCATGCTGCCCGATGCAGCAAGCAGCAGTCTGTGGTGCCAAAACCGCATGACTCGGTGTCTTGTGCGACAAGAGACCGAGGAACGAGCAGCACCTACCAAAGCCAGGAGGCCCGCGCAGCAGCTAGCATAGTGGGGGTGAGAGAGAGAGAGGGGGAGGGAGATACGGACCGTGCACTGGCTTCTGAGAGTGAGAGCGATGGTGATGTGACGTCGCGGCGACGCATTGTCCCCTCATGCAACAGCTGGCCCGCCATCGCGGCAACAGGGATTCTTTTCGCCTCCTCTGCTGCGTCAAAGCACGCTGGCGACGAAGCATCGCAGCGAATAAAAAATTAGGGGCCGTTTCGCTGCTCTAGACGAGGGCGCCGGCTTTTCCCCTCAATGGGTAATTTGACGCCTTTGCATCAGAACATATTGGAATATGTTTACGTCTGGGGCCCTTGCTTATATCACTTCAACCGCCTTCATAGGACAGCATTGGCAATATTAACAAAAAAAATCCTTGCTTGATACTGAATGAATTTGGCTGTGCATGGCTGTATTTCCGAAAAGGTGTGGTTCCTCTCGTCCTGTATGTCATGTAATGTTTTATAAGGCGATGTAAATGCCAGAACCGTGTTTGAGACAATAATTTTCAATCGTGTACTAGACCGAGTGGCATTCCCACTTTTCAGTCTCAGTGCGCTTCTGCATTACAAATATTTTTGAAGAGAATAGACTGCGTGAATTTTGTCGGCTGAAAACACCTAACTGAGGCAAAGCTGACGAACGAACCTTGGACCACTACGCATGATATAAGATATTTGCTAAGAAATCATGGGTTGTTACAGAAAACCAAGAACAACATCAGAGTCGAGGATGGAGACTTACGATGCAGGGTGTTCCAGCAATGTAGTCCATTTGTTTCGGCCTTCCGTGATGCTTACATGTATATCGACAGCTTGTCGTATACCCTTTCTGAAACAACACGCACAAAACAGCTTTGTAATACCGCTGAATTTTGCCTCGATGTTTTCAATGGAGTTAGTTTTCCTAGAAAGCGAGGCATCGAAGGCGATATCAAATTTTTTTTTTGTGGCACTGGAGTTCCTCGAGCAGTGTTCTAGCAACACGTGGAGTCGGGTGGCCAGAAGGTGACACGCGAGAGAAAGGTTACTGTGCAGTAGGACCCGTGCCCTGACAGATACCAGTCTGGCTTGGTGATGATGGCACGGTTGTGAGCGACGCTGATGCTACGCTAAACGCTAAGTGACGTTGCAAGCGTCGCACCTCAGCAACTGCATGTGAGGAACCTCACCGAATGTCAGCGTCCACACAAATGAATACATACGTTTAGCTTCCCGTTCATTGTCAGTGCCGGTAACATCGGCGTATGCAAGATGCTATATGACATGCACAAAACTGCTCAGTAAAAAAATAGAGTGTGTATACACAGGGCTAATGCTACAGGCAGAAGCCAGAACGCTGCCTTGGCTCCACAGAATCGATTGAGTGGAGCGTGGCTGTCCATTCAATTGGCTTCATTGTTTTAGCAGTCAAACGCACTGCGGCTTTCTTGAGGCGTTCTTATCTTACATGGTTTGTACAGCCATTTTGTTGACGCACGGACAGCGCGATGGCGGTGGCGTGGCCGGTGGCAAGGTCTCGCATACAGCATGGCCATAAATGCTCTATGAACAATACTCGACGAAGAGCGCTGCGAACAAGTTAACACTTTAGCTGCAGCCTGGCCAAAACCTGCGAAAAGCTTAGCCCCGTAGCAATTAACAAGTAACGTATTATTAAGGTCATTTTCATGCTTACGGCCTTCTTCATTGAAATGATGTACCGTAAAAAATTCGTTAATAATGCTTACTACCATGTGAGCGCGCAACCCCGAAGAGGCGTGCAGATAGGGTATAGTAGGTCACTGCCTCAACTACCGCTGTACATTCAGCTCTTTTTGCTACACTCCGTATATATATACGTGTAAACAGTCACTAGTGTTTTGGTACGTGTCACTGCGTTGATATTCCTCTTTCACATACCCATACCTTCTCTCGGGGTGTCTTCAAATCAATGAACGGAAACATGTTTTATAATGCGAGGAGCCCTCTCGTGTGATAATATTCCTGGAACCAACAGGATGCTCTGAGAGACGATGCCATGAACTCAACGAAGACCACCATTCAGATATGACGCCTGTAACACTACTTATAATGTTCCTCATTGCGGTTGCGTCATGATACGAGTGGTGTAATTGCGGTGTGTGTCACGACAATTCCGCGTCGTGAAGCCTTGTTGCAGCTGTTGAGCAGTAGTTGTCTCTCGGTCCATGCTGCTCCATGTTCGAATCACGGCCTCAGCGGCCGCATATTGTTCGGGGCGAAATGCGAAAACACCCGTGTACTTAGAGTGAAGTGTACGTTAAAGAACCCCAGGCAGTCAAAATTTGTGGAGCCCCACACTACGGCGTGTCTATAACCAGGGGTGCTATGCAGGATGCCCCGAGTTTCTCGTTCACCCGAGTTTTGCCCGAGTTTGCTCGACGGCAGTCAGTGAACGGAGATAGCGCGCAACGGGCCGAAGGTGCAGGCAAAAAATATGTAGACAGAAAGTCGCGTATGACAACATGAGCGCACCCTGCGCGGCACGCTGCTTCCACGTTTCAAGCGCAGAAGGCTGCACAACGAAACGCGCCAGCGCCGCGTATTGTTATCAACGGATTATCGCAACTTAGCGATACCGTGACTGCCCCGCTGTCTGTCAGCACACTTGCCGTGAGCCGTTTGCCACGCCTTTCCCGGGCGCGTCAAGGGCGTGCCTCATCTTTCGGGCGCTATCTATCTATCCTCCATCGAATGCGAACGGGGTACATGCGGCGCATTCTTGCACCTACACTTTCACTCAAACGAATACGTTAAAATGCGACAAATAAAATAACGCACATTTTTATTTCTTTAGGTATCTGTTTTTCGTTTTCAATGCTAGAAATTTGTGATGATAAACGGAGATCGAGCAAATTATTAAATTTTGCACATCTTGCCGTGAGTGGCGACAGGGAGGCGAAAGCTTAGAAGCGGTACATTGAAACGGGTCGCACGCACGAGGGCGTTCATACGGTGATAAGTCGCCTAGGGGCGCTGCAGTGCTATTCTCAATAAAGTCGGTCATGATCCATGGAGGGTCATGGCCACTCTTTCTCTATTAGGGGAATAGAAACGCAGCGCCGCGGTACGGCTGTTCATCGCAGGCGCTTCACTAGGCTATTAAGGACCCCGCTTTACCAACTAAAAACGACACAACAGCTGTCGCTGTAAAATGGCGGTATGTTATTTTAGAGTGCGTAGTGTCGCAGTTCAGTGAAAATGTACCAGTTTATCTTTGTGCGCAAAGCCTTTGCGATACATTGCGAAACGTGCGTGCTTCCCCAGCGACAGAATTCATCGCTTGTCATCGCTTGCCCAGTGAAGGCGCCTCTGAGCGCACGTACGCAGTATATGAGTGTGTTGTGCAGTCGAAGGTGGTTGCGGATTACCTCTGCTGGAGCCAGCAGCGATCGCAGATGGATATCGTAACGACACCGGAGCACTCGCATTTTGGCAGGTGAGGACTCTTGTGTGCAGTTATGAAATCAGATTTCGAACGGAGAGATGTGTTGGAACTGTTGAGTGCGCAGTGCTTGTGATGAAGAAATGTCATTGCACTGGGCCTAGAAGAGCGAGCGATTCTCGGACGCTGATCGTGTTTACGACGTTGTGGCTCCGTTTCATCACCGATGACAGAGCAGCTATCTGAAACGACTGCTGCAATAAGCCCTCCTCAGCATCGTCGTCCCCCTCGACGCCTTGCAAGCACCTACAGTGACGTGCCGATAATTATTTACTGTGCGCTACGCGCCGCAATGCAGGCAATGAAACCGTGTTGTGCGGCCATCTCAGCCCGAGAAGATGTGTGCCAGCGACAGTCAACGCTTTGTTTTCGATAGTGGTGCTCAGTACATCACCGATGACAGTGCGTTGTGCGTGTTTTATGTCGGCGGTCAAGATTGTTGATGCCTCTCAGCTCGACACCGCGTCGCTGTTGCCGGCAGATAAGTTGGGCGTGGCCCAACTGTAGTGGGTGCGCGCGCAATAGTTACATGCCTCGCGCGGGGCGTGACCTCTGGTTTTGATTGACAGGCGAACTCGTGCTAAACTCGTACTCGCGAAACCCCCTCCGAGTTCAACTCGGGAACATGGCGGCGGCAGCAGCAGCGGCAGCGGCATTGCATCCAGCGGCAGCAAGCGTCAGTATGACCGTCCGGACCCGTTCACCTGCATGACCGGCGGGGAGTTTCAGCGTCATTTTCGCCTGTCGAAGACATCAGTGTGCTGGCTGTGTGACGAGCGAGGCGAAGACTCTCGTCTGCGGTGACAGCGTGGCGGGCTTCATTCGCTCACCGTCTTAGAGCAAGTCATCTGTGCCCTCCGTTTCTACGGGACTGGGAGTTTTCAGGGAAGCGTCGGCGCCGAGCGTTACATCGGACGCCATCAAACTACTGTTAGCCACTGTGTCAGAGATGTGTCTGACGCGCTTATCGATGCGGCAGTGCGTAAGCGGTGGCTAGCTTTCCAGAATACTGCGGCGGAGCGGGCATATATAAAAGAATGCTTCCCACTTCGTGGGAACATTACGAACGTAGTCGGGTGTGTCGAAGGAACGTACGTAGGAATTAAGGCGCCTTCAATGTCAGCGTTACTGTGATTAACAGACTTTTTCGCTGGTTGATCACTTTTTGTCGATTGTTCTATTTATCTGTCAGGGTGCCTTCCAAATGGCTCACTTTCTTGGGAAAGGGGTTAAGTATAAATAGATAAATGGATATCACTAATTGTGTGAAGTAACCTATGAATCCTAATCTCATAAAGAACTTGGGGTTCTTCATTGGTGAAGTTACTAAGTATGCACAATGCTGAATTTTGGTCATGCGTAATCTATCGGCCGCACTATGAAACAGCGAGGCATTGCACAATTTGTTGCAGCGCGAGATGTGGATGTTGCACCAAGCCGGTTGTGCCTATGCATTTGTGGCGAAATGAAAATGCATTGAGAATCTTAGTGTGTTGGCTTGCATGAAGAAAATACTTCAGATTGTTTGCTCTGTTCACTGTCGATGCATGTGCCAGAGGTTCAGTGCATCTTCTTTTTTTTGGGGGGGGGGGCGGCGTTATTTTGGATGGATAAATTGTATATTTTCGTCTCATAATGGGGCTCTAATTCTTAAGCATTAGAACAATGCACATCCGATACTCTGCAGAACTCTCTGTACGTGAAGATGTCGTGAACCACCAAGGCATTATTACATATCGGGAGAAATGTGGTGCAGATGCCAATGAAAAGTGGGTCTTTAACCTACCATGATAAAAATAAAACTTGCAGAGCAAATAGACCATTTGTACAGCTTTAGAGCAATAACTACACAAAACGTGATATGCCCAAACGAGTAAACACTTGCCGCATTGCCAAAGTAGGCTGAGCGACATGCAGCATATGTTGGCATTGAACATGTCTCGTAACTGTTATTTTTATTGTAAGCCCTCGCTGTCACACCTTGCCCTCCAGCACTCCCTTTACTGAAACGTGGCACTGTCTTTCCATTGGTGTCATGATGATAATGGTAACGGCGGCAGCAAGGCTCGTTAATGCTTGCCTCTTTGATTCCTGTGAGTTTAGTGGTAAAGAATATGGCACGTTCATACATACAGCTGTGCTGCAAAATTTAACATTTGTGATTTTTTGGAGAACTAATTTGTGTTGGGAAATTTCAAAGATGTGCACCATTGTGGCCTAATAACTAGAGCATTGGTGAGGTTGAAGACAGTGTATTGGTATAGAAGCTTGAAGTTTAATTGCACAACAATTCGACGGGGCACAAAGAGAAATACACACAGCAGAATGCTTTGCTGTGTGTGTTACACTCCTTTGTGTGCCGTTGAATTGTTGTGCGATCCAACTTAAAATAGAGCATTGGGCTTCTTTGGTGCAGGACCGAGGAAGTGTGAGCTATTCGACAACATGCCAGTGCCTTGCCACACACTTATGGAAGTCGGAAGGTTTGGAAACAAAGCTTTGCTTTCAAATCCACCTGCTCATGTAATACAAGTGCTGATTGAAAGAACCATCACACAAAAATAATGGTGAAATCAATGGCCTGTGAAAAGTGTAATTTGTATATAGATACTGTTGACATAATAGGTGCCATACCGGCCTCAAAATTGTACTGGACAGAGCAGTTTGTTTCCTATGTGAAGCTCGACCTCCCATTACATGCTGTGCAAATAACCAAGCTCAGTTTGTTTTGACGTGCTACACAACATTCAGTGTAATCTGTTTTTGATTCTAAAGAAGTGCCAAACACCACCTCTTTTTCAAGGACGTCATGGGAATATTTGGCGAGACCTTTTTCAGCCCCTCATAATGGAAGTGTGGCCAGCCAGCTTTGCTTGGATGCCTTTATAGATTTCTGCTCCTGATCATTGTGTGCTATTAAATTGCAGAAGCCTATGCAACTGGTGCAAGGCATTACGTGTTTCTATAGTCGGATACAACTTTAGGAGGCTGCGGAATCTGCACTTTAAGGCAGGTGAACACAAGCCTGCACCAATGGGCACGCACTCGAGACTGATATCGTGCCGCCAGACAGACTAATATTGCTCGTTGGAGAGGGACTATTTCTTTAGACGTGTAGGCAATCGGCTGCTGCGCTTTGGTCATCTGGGTGGGGCCTCTCCTGTCTTCTGAAGTTTTATCCGACTGTAAAGGATGCTGCTTTTCATACAACACAAAAGGACAAAGTGTACAATTATTTGGCCTATGAAATGGATACATCAGAAGTGTGCTATGCAAGGGCTTAAGATGTGTGAAATATGGTACATGCAATTATAAGACAATGTTAAGGAATATGTGGTATCGAACATGCATGTAATTTGTAAATGCATGGCACATTTGAATTGGGGAGTGTTGCAGTCATATGCACAGTCTATAGGTGATAGCATTATTAAGCTCCTGCTGTTTCCTTTCTTCATTGTGAATTACACACACCGTTCATCTTGTGGCTAATGAACACGCACTGTATTCTTGCACATAGAAAGAACAAACAGCATGATGACGTGTATGCTGCATTAGTGTATTTTTTATTTACATGCTCCAAGAGCGGCACAGGTTGTCTTACGTTTTTGCCTATTTTGAAGGGACACAAAGTGCATGTTATAAGTCTCCTAATATGCACAGCACAATGTTTACTGCAATAATTTTATTCATGTTCCTGAATAATAATCAAAATATTAAACTGAAAGCTCCTTTATAAGGTGCCTTCTGTGGGCTCGACAGGAGAGCAGTGAGGGCACCGATACTACTGTTGCGGAGCAGCCCTCTGGACCTTTGCCACACTCTCAAGAGCACGTGCCTGGCGCTCGCCTACTGCCACCAGGCGGTTGAGTGGCTCCAGCAGCAGAATGTTTTGCTGCAAAAAAGTGTATTGGAATGAATCAGCCACGTACAAACCATTATTTACAAAGAAAAATGCTCGTTGCACTATTAGTACCAAGTGCCCTTAAATGTGGAAGCCTCTAGTGTAGTATGCATAGTAAAACAATGCGTTGGGACAACATTGCTTTATTTTTCAAAACTGGGGTTTTCTTTTTCAGAGCCAATTGTCATGTTGATTAGTGTGCCAGCAGCTGAGGTGGCCCTGCACCTTCACGAGTCTCTACTGTCAGCACCACAAACCTATTTTTGTTCGCTGCAAAACAAATGCCTCACCCTACAATCCCGTCTTATACGAGCTGATTGCATCCTATGCCTACAAACATCATATTCTTGTCCCATTACGCAATTTTCTACCATCCTTGGCTGTAGTTCTCTCTCCTTGACATTCATTCTGTAATGCTTATGTAATCACCTGATATGAATTGGCAACAAGTGATCGAATACGTGCATGGCCTGCCTGCCGATTCCTTTCTTTTTTAATCTCAACTAGCATATCAGTTGCCACGGTTTACTACGCCACTGTCTTCCTGCCTTAATGCTATCTGCAACAATTTTTGTTACTTCGCTTTCTACACAGTCCTTGACATCTCAAGTTTCTTTGTTAACCTCCAGGTTTATGTCCCATATTGCATAACCGGTGGAATGCAATGATTCTAGACTATTTTCAAGGATATCGGTAACGTGGCGATCACGATTCGGTAATGCCTTCCATGTGCTGTTCAACCCATGAAATTTTTGTATAAGTTTCCTGCTTTATATCAGTACTTGCTATTGATATTTCACTTGGATAAAGATACTCTTCCATAAATTTTCTAGCTTAATGTCACTCATGAATTTCTGTTGCCTTACCAAGTTAGTGGAGGTTACCTTCATCTATTCCATATTTTCGCGGGCCCACTTGCACGTAAAAGCACGAACACTCATTGGTTCTCACTGCCTTCTTTAAACTGCTGGACATTCAGTTCGTTACTACGAAAGTGACTTAATCCGTGCACTCTTATTATGCTAAATATGAAACAGTAGAAATATACTTATCTGCAGTTTGTCGAAGTCTCCTTCACTGTGTTGGTAGCGAGATCCATCGTCGGTACCACCTCGTCGCTTCGTAGCTATATAGGATGTCTACCTTTTGCCCACACAATGTAATGTTCGTGACGCTCGCAGTCACGCAGAGTGGAGGAACTCGGCGCACTCGCAGAAGCAGCACCGGACAAGTTGTTTCTTCAGCACTTCGCCGTGAACAGTAGGTGCGCGTTGCGATCTGTAAAATCGCCGAAGCTATTGGCAGTCTTACCGGGTGCACGGGAAGATTGCCCACGGAGGAACAGAACTATCCAAGAAATAGTGGCCTTCGTCGAGCCTGATCACTACGTCGCGCACTGCAAGCTCGTTGTACGGGTTTGTTTACACTGGGCCTCCCTGATGCTTAGCCGCCATGCTTGCCCGGTGAATGGATGTGATGACGCCACTACAGCGCTCCCTCGTGGTATAATGCGAAGGGTACTAAATTACAAATTAGTCTAAGACGCATTCAGTGCACATCTCGTAAGCTTCAAAATGCTTCTAAACCACGTTAAAGTAACTAATAATATTGTACTAAATGCATTTGTTTTACAACTTGCTTCTGCATGTAATGCACTCGGTGGAACGACAAACAAGTGAAAGAAGGCACGACCATGCACCGACGGTATGATCACGTGAGCCCCAGTTTGTCGACCGCCCAGAAGGCAACGCCCAAGAAATGATAGCCAGCCAGAGTGAATCTAGATAAACCAATGAAACTGGAGGCTTGTCGAAAGATAAACTGTGTCTCGGTACCATTCGTGCTTTCATTTTGGGGTGTCGCCAGAGCTCGTGAAGATCCCGAGTTTCGCCAAACTCGGCGCATCCTGCATAGCGCCCCAGGTCGTGGTTTAGGCACGTAAAACGCCATAATTTTATTTAAATCATGAACCAAGACCAAGACCAAGAACCAATCTTATGAACCAAGACCATGCATGTGACTCAAGAACTAAGAAAGATTTTGTTTAATTCTTGCTTGAAAGATCCAGTAACCTATAATTTGCGATTGCTGAAGGTAGCAGTTCTCAGTGTTTACAATAAATAAAAGTAGCAAGGAGAGTGCTGCGTAAAAATAATTTGAGTGGTTCTACATGCGAAAACAATGACATGACTATGAGGAATGCAATAATGGGTGAATTCGGACAATAATTTGACCCCATTGGGTTTTTTTTGTTGTTCACATAATGCACCGCACACAGGCATTTCTGCATTTTACCCCATCAAAATGCGGTCGCCGCGGCCGGAATTCGATTCCGTGCCCTGGGGCTGGTTTGGATAAAGAATTTTATGCAGTAAAGAAAACTACAGAAAACCATAACCTTTGTTGTACAACGTTGAAGACTCCATCACATTGTTTTACATTGTAATAAGAAACAAAACAATAAATATACATCATGACATTTCTAAATCTAGATAAAGACTAAGTACAATTTTTGTGCTTGTTGAACTCCTTGGCAAAACTTTTACTTACCTGATAATACAAAGAAGGTAAGTCCTTAATTTGCTCTTGAAGAAGCATCAAAATTCAAGTTTTCTACACTGCAAGGTTTATGGGCGTGTTCTGATATAAGAACACTAAAACATTTAAAAAGTTAAAATTTTGTCTTCTCAAGTGAGATGACTGTGGTCTCGTGAGTTTAGCGTGGGGGAGTGGGAAGGTCCTCCTCGACAGCTGATAGTGTGTTGTTACTTCGTTGAAGGTGAGCAGCGGGTCTCGGTGCTCCCCTCCCTCCCCGCCACCTCGCTCGCCACGATCGCCGCGGTGCGTGAGTCCTCGCGCGCGTCCGTGCGCCAGCTCGTTGGCGTTGGGAAATTCGGGGTGCACGTCGGCCCCCATGTGGGCTGGAAACCATTTGACGAGGTGCTGACCCGCGGCTCCCTCGCTGCCGAGGACGGCCGCCGCTTCCCGGGATATCGAGCCCGAGGCGAATGCTCTTGCCGCCGATCGCGAATCTGTGTAGACGTGAGGACGTTCGGGGTCTCTCATTGCCATGGCTATTGCCACCTGTTCGGCCACTTCGGACGTTACCCCCTTGACCGATGCTGCGTTAATTATTGTGCCATCCCAGCGTACCGAGACGGCCGCGTACCGGTCGCTGCGCCCATACTGGGCCGCGTCTACACATGCCGCCAGGCCCGGGCAGTTGGCGGTCGATTTCAGCAGTGCTCGGGCCCTCGCCTTTCGGCGCCCCTCGTTGAATTGCGGGTGGACGTTTCTCGGAAGCGGTTCTACCTTGAAAGTGCCCCTTACCGCCGCGCTGAGCGCAATGTTGTGTGCGTAGCACTCTGCCTCGGCATTTATCCCTGCTTCTTCTAGGATGCGCCTGCCGGCCCTGGTGGTCGACAGCCGCACGACCTGTGCCTTGGTCTGCGCTTCGATGATTTCTGATAGTGAATTGTGGACCCCTAACCGATCGAGCTGCTCCGTGCTTGTAGTGATCGGGAGACCTAGCACCCTTTTGACGCTCTTGCGCATCAGTGTCTCTATTTTGGCCGCGTCTCTCTTGGTCCATTTTAGAGCCGAGGCTACATAATTGACGTGACTCATGAGGAAGGCGTGGTAAAGTCTGATGAGACTGCTCTCGCTGAGCCCTCCTCTGCGGTTCGTCACCCTGAGGATCAGCCGGAGCATGTTCTCCGTTTTGGACGTTAGTTTCATGACAGTTTGTGTGTTACCACCTTTCGCCTCAATTAGCAGCCCCAGGATTCGTATAGTGTCCACTCTGGGAATCGGCTGGCCGGTATTCGTATGTAATTTGATCGGTATTTGATCGATCGGCGTCAAATTCCTCATGCCTTGTTTTGAGGGCCTGTACAGCAACAGTTCCGATTTGTTGGGTGACAGACGGAGTCCCGTTTCCTTCAGGTACTCTTCAGTTGTGTCCAGCGCCTCTTGAAGAGCCTGCTCGACTTCTGCGTCGGACCCTCCCGGGCACCACACCGTAATGTCGTCTGCGTACAGGGCGTGATTGACGTTGGTCACTCTCGTCAGCCGGTCAGAGAGCCCTTTCATTGCCAGATTGAATAATAGTGGGGAGAGCACCGCCCCTTGTGGGGTGCCCCTCGCGCCCAGCGTGTACCAATCGGACGTGGCCTGTCCAATTTTGATCGTGGCTTTCCTGTCTCTGAGGAAGGAGCCTATGTAAGAGTGGAATTTCCGGCCGAGCCCCATCATCGAGATCGTTTCCATTAGAAATCTGTGTTTGACCGTGTCGAACGCTTTCTTTAGGTCCAGGGCCAGTATGCCCCTGGTGTCTCTGGTCATGCCGTCAATTATATGCTTTTTGAGTAGCAACATTACGTCCTGTGTGGAGAGGCCCGGTCTGAAGCCCACCATGTTATGTGGGAAGAGGCCCTCTCTCTCTATGTACCGGGATACTCGCTTATGTATGGCATGTTCGGCCGTCTTGCCTACGCACGAGGTGAGCGATATTGGCCGCATGTTCTCCGCCGCAAGTGGTTTACCGGGTTTCGGTATAAGTATGACCGAGGCCTCTTTCCACACCTCTGGTACTTCTCCCGTTTCCCACACTCTGTTGATTTCTTCGGTGAGCTTCTCGACCGACCTTCCGTCTAGGTTCCTCAACAGTTTGTTCGAGACCCCGTCCGGGCCTGTAGCGGAGCGTCCGTTGAGGCCTTGTAAGGGATCCCAAATTTCTGATTCCGTGAAAGGCGCGTCGAGTTCTTCGACCTCTGCCCCGGCGTATTGGGGATAGTCGCCGTCGCCTGACGGGCCCAGTGGCAGATACGTCTCCGCCAGCTCCTTTAGGAACTCGCTTTCCGTTTTGCCCTGCTCCTTTTGCTTTTGTAAAATCCTATCGATTGCCAATCTCTGACTTCCTTTGGATTGTTTGTCGTCTAACAGTTGCTTTAGGAGGTTCCATTTGCGCCCGGTTCTCATTTGTCCGTCTACCGACGCGCACACCTCGTTCCACTGTTGCTTGGAAAGCTCGATCGAGTGCGCTTCGATTTCCCGGTTTAGTGCCGCTACTTTCTTTCGTAGTCTGCGATTCAGTCTTTGCGTTTTCCACCTGGCCGTGATGGAATTCTTTGCCTCTAATAGGTGTGCCAATCTCGCGTCCATCCTTTCCACGTTCAGTTCAATTTGGACAACCCTCGTCGCGGTGTTAACGTCCTCTTTGAGCCTTCTAAAAAGACTGTCTAGATTCGTTTGTGTCTTCCTTATTTTGCGGAAGGCGTCCCAGTCGGTGACCTTAAATTCTCTCGGTGGTGCCGCCCTGATGGGGATCGTGACCGCCAGTATGTAGTGGTCGCTGCCGAGGTTCTCGTGCAGGTTGCGCCACTCGGCCCTTCGCACGTTCTTGACGAAGGTCAGGTCGGGCGTCGTGTCCCGCGCCACCGACGTGCCTAGTCGAGTCGGATAGCGGGGGTCCGTCACCAGCTCTAGCGAGCACGTAGTGACTGCCACCAATAGCCGCTCTCCCTTAGGCACTGGCCTTGCGTAACCCCATGCTCCGTGGGGCGCGTTAAAATCTCCTGCCACTATGAGAGGGGCCCCCCTGGCCATTGAGGCCGCCTTCGTTATTATCGATGTGAACGACTGTCTGTGGTCAGAGGGCGGGCTGTACACGTTCACTACGAATACGCTGTTTTTCAGCCAACTGTTCGGTATGAGTTCGACCACGGTTACCTCCGCTTTCGCGTTGCCTAATTTCAAATCTCGTTCCTGGAAGGAGCATTTGTTCGCGACGAGGGTCGCCACTCCGCGCTTACCCTGTTCGAATTTCGACGAGGCGACCCGTCAAAGCGACGACCACCAGACCCAGCTCCGGGCCGTCCAGAGGGCTCACGAAAGGGCGGAGGCTCACGGGCTTCCCGTCCCAACGTGGGTGCGGCCCGCGACCCCTGCCGCCCACTAAACCAAGAGTGGGTGGGGAGGGGTTCCTCAGGACACATTAAAGTTATTTCCTCCTCCTCCTCCTCAAGTGAGAAGTGATTATCTTTATTTAGTTTTGAGATAAAGCCGGCGATGAAAAGATTTCTACGACAGTGTTGTTTTACCTAAAAATACAGCTTACAGCTGATCTGTATGCGGAAAAAAATGCCCGCAACATGCAAGAAGCAAAAACTTACGCCATGGTAATAGCCGTCACAAGGCACGCTATTTGTAGTAGAATTGAAGTATGAGTCGTCGTCTGTGAATGCCAAGAAAGAATATTTGACAGCATTAAATATACAACGAACGAATATTGCGAAGCACCCCATACCTTACAAACCACACTTTTAAGTTTTAACTTGAGTTGAAAAATGTGGTGGTTCAATAGTTATTGAAGCACATTTTTTCCTTTATTCATCACCTAATTATTTCAGATCAGAGAGGCTGTCCTAGAGTAATATCGCTCTCACAGCACTTGTTTATACAAAAATAGAAGTAGTCATGGCGTCCCCGGCTCTAAAAGATATCCTTCAGCAGAGAAACGATATGGGATCGTGGAAGTAGGTGTACTTTACGTGAAACAGATGAAATTACTTATACGTTAGAGAATAATGGTTAAAATAGTAGATCACCTATCATCGGCTTCAGCTACTCAGTTCCATTTTTTGCTCTACTTGTAAAAAGATGAACCATTCGGGCGCAGTACACTGTTTGATCTATATATTCCTTATAATAATGCCTCTTTCAATGTCTCTGTTCCGAGTGAGCAGTGAACCGCCGTGCTTCTCAGAATTAAGTAAGCTGATAGTCGCTGCAATTTATATAAACGGCAAAGATCTCTTTGACGCGTCCCATTCAACCTATCCGCTTTGATACCCAGTGCCTTGGAGACAACAAAAGAAGTCTAAAAGATAAAATATGAGGCCAAGCGTTTCAAACACAGACCCGCAGTAACACGTTCGTACAATAGCACCCATGCTAAGCGGGCATCCTCACTTCAATAAGTACACCTTAAAGATGTTTTTTTTGCACTTCTACTGTCTTTATACTGCGGAATTGAATTAGCCATGTTTTGATAAAGCGCCTCAACAGAAATATTACCTTACATTACTAGTGGGAAGCGCAATGAAGAATTATGTACGTTATATTTGGAGCTTCTTTTCTAGGGTGAGCATGCAGATATGAAAGGGCTCGATACATGAGAAATATATGTATTGTAGAATTGAAAGAAGTTCCAGCTATAGAAAGCGTTGCCAAAAAACGTAATAGCCCTTCCAAATAGAAGAAGAAGAAGAAGAAGAATTTCATTTGTTCACTCACGAAAATAAAAGCACAGTAACAAGATATAAAGAAGGAGGTCCCAAAGCTCAAGGCTGTAGGGGGACATCCTGTTCTAATCAGAAAGATCAGAACGAGTTAGGTTACAGCAAATGCAGCAAAGTTTTAAACTTTTCTGATGAAAGCTTAACTATTCAGGCCGTCTATATTACCAACACATGCTTTGAGTGTTGCCGGAAAAAAAGCAGGGAAGAGGACTATCTATCAGGAAGCGCTACATCATATCCAACCACACAGTTTAGATATAGATGCTTTAGCGCGGCGCAAAAAAAAACAGAACAAGGAGATCCACTCAAATTGCTCGGAGGCTATACATGTAGCTTGACCATATGGGCATTTGTATTCAAGTGATCTACAAAATCTTTCCAGAGTATTCTTTACTAGGTTAAGTAACATATGCCCGACTCAGCAAATGAAATGATGTGGAGGGCGCGTAAATTGGTCAGATGAGACCGCATCCCCGAATTATTATAGTCGGCAGGCAGATAGGCTTGAGCAATGCGTGATACTCTGCAAATTTCTTTCGGATACAAAATCATTCTGTACGTATTTGCAGCAAACACAGTTTAGTTTGAGCAGATAGACACGCTTGATAAGGTGGATCGATTTATATTTTTTTCTAAGCTCACCAATTCGGGTATTTGCAAATGCCCTTTGGTTCATCGAGATCATACTTGGCAAAACCCCCTGATGCTTCTTTGCTAAACTTTGCGCAATGCCTTGCTCACTCTCACTTTCTTTATTATTGTTCTCTTCCACAGTGAGGCGTTGTCCTGGTGCCTAAAAGTTTACAATATTTAAAACCGTTTCAAGCGATGCAGCAAACCCAAAATCAAGTTTCCAAACAAGAATAATTAGCTCGACTTTACGGCGAAAAATGTATCATCATGTTATTTAACAACACAGCGGTTCACCTGAAGAAGTGTGCTCGGAAGTTTCTAGGATTGCAATGTTGCTAGTGAACACATGTTCTGTGTTCTTTCGTCTCTCGCTATCCTACATGATGATATTGATTATTGTGCTGCACCCTGTTTCACTCCGAAGTTTGTTTACGGAGCCATGGAGTTTTTATTTCAACCATTTGCACGCTTGATGTGTGAGCGGAACAATATTTCTCAGGGTAGGAAACGCAAATTGTGCCTTCTCTGTAGCTGCACTGTTTTCCGACCGTGGTGGTTTGAGCAGTCAGTACAGCGATGCATGCGGCAAAGTTGCATACAAGGAGGGCAAGTGTTATAATTTTTTTTTCATGATCGCTACTTGCTTGTCGAAGGATACTAAAGAGGCACTCCAAAAAGTTTAACTCAATATGATATGATCAAACACATAAAACTTATGTGTACTACAAGATGAGACGTCAGGTGCCATGCAGACTTTAGAGTAACAAGCAGTCCCTCAGCCACGGACTGCTTCAGTAAAATGTGCATTCTAGTAGATTTAGCCTCTAAGAAATCAATCTTCCTAGTGTTTAGACCACTCAGACACACCTTCCCGATATCAAAGTTCTTGCATTCTAGTGTATATCACTCAGCCGGGAAAAGATAATAGAACGTGTGAAAGTGATGAATTAGGAGTATAATTTGCACAATACGATCAACATTCTACAAAGGATTCCTCTTCTTCCTGCAAAAAACATCAAGGTATTTGTCATGAGCTTGTTCAAGCATTTGCTGGCATACTGAGCGCTCATCCTTAGCGGATTTGAGCGATGAACAATTTAACGTGAGTTTTCGTCACGCTGCAATCTATTTCGCATGTCCTGCTGACAAATTAACGTTTCTGTATATTCATTTTATATGTTGGCTGTTATGCTTGAAGTTTTTCTTGTTGAAAAATGAATTTTATTAAATATGAGAAGTTTTGGCCTCTCTTTTAGTACATAGTCTTTTGTATTCACCTGATACGTGTTCAAAGTCTTTTATCTGATGCCGTTTAGCTCCATCGAATGCCAATATTTTCCACATTGGTCTAAATTTTGGGGCATCCTTGCGCATAGTGCCATCTCTGCTTAGGTATATCTTCCATAAACATACAATGCACTGAAGCAGCAACTCAGTAAGAAGCGCATTATTTGCCAGTCTCTTTGAGACAATTACTCTACGTAATTCTGATCAGCTTATACGAATGTCAAATCGAGTTCATAATCAAGGAACTTGCTACTGTGACCGATTTTCTCAATGTGAGTAACGAAATCAGCGTGCCTAATCATTAGGCAGCTAATGGTCCGGCCTGTTCCAACTCGACTCTCAGGAAGTGTAGGAATTTCTCTGTAGTGAAAAGGTGCCTTGAAGTAAACTTTGCTATTGTGCGTTTTCTAAAATTTTTTGACAAATGTACTTTCAAGCACATCATGTTTATGTGTTTGTTATCGTACAATGACGTGATCAAAGTAATACGTCATTGTTTAGCCGGGGTTTTGAAGCATTGATTCTAAAAAAAGTGGCGCAGCAACAGCCATTCACCTGTGTCTTGTTATTTGACTGGCGTGCCAAGCACTAGAAATCTGTTCATTCGGTATTCTATTTCATCTATCTATTAATCTATCCATTCGGCAAAGAGCAAGATGTCAACAGGAAACAGTTCTTCGCGCTGAACAATGTTCTTGTCATTGTTGAGCTAACTCAAAAGTCTCGAAATTGTAACCAATTCACGTTTCTGGTTTTCATAGGATGCAGGGATAGCATTAGAAAGTCAGGTTATCTGTATATGACTAAATAAGCAGCCTAGACACAAAGAACGAATACAACAGGGCGAGTTAGTATAACTGGATGTGCAGACAGACTTTCTGATATATTTATTGCTTAAAAATATCGGCTTGGTAGAATACCACTCAAAGAAAAACCATTTGATTATTATTGTTCTCAAGTTACCTGAAAGAACTTTTCCAATGCGGAACAATGTATAATTTATTATGTTTAGTGATGTCAGCTGAAGCGCGTGCTATCCTGCAATTTATTCGTATTTTTCCAGTATTGTTATTATATAACAAATAGAATGAATGCAATTTTTGTACGCGCCCTTTCAACATAATGCAGTGCCTTTACACATTTGTCTCCTAATCATGTTGTAGCTGCATCCTTAGTGTTGTTGCACCTAGTCAAAGCTTTGCTGCGGCGGTCTCTTAGATTCATAAAAAATTCCACTGAATCGGTGAATAAAAAACAGTTCGCGTTAGAACACTTCAAATCCTACGTTGCTTTCTGCTGTTTGTAAAAAAGTCGTGCTCTTTCGTGATCATTTTCATGAATAATAAGTGTTTAGCTGTCATGGTAATTATTTTGGCTTAGGCAATACACAGCTGAAAGAGACAGTACATCATCACTGTATATTAACATCCTAAAAGTAGGAGATATACCATAAGTCATGTTACCTTGGAAAAGTATGCACACTCCTCTCATGCACTGTCCTATTTTTCCGCCCGTTTTTGGATGCTGCAAAAAAAAAGTTTATTTACGCACAATTTGTGCTAGTGGAAAACGTTTGAAAGCACGCACAATCATTCTATAATGTGAGCAAAACAATTGGTCAATACATAGAAATTCAACGCGAACCTTGTCATCATAGAAGTGTACCTCAACATGCATAAACATAGGTGTCTTTGTACATTTATATCTTTCGCTGATTTCTTTAGAGAGCGGCCTCATGAAATCAGTCATCGAGGGACGCTTATGAGAACACAGAACATTTAGACAAATCGAATATAAAAAAATGTAGCACATTCAATTAGACTAGAGTACGGAACGCTTAACCGCGGTGAGAATCAACGCCTTTAATCTTGCAACGCGCAACCGTATTCAGAATTGACAGTCAATGGAAATGTGTTCAGCCATGCCGACCTACACAGACTCAGAAGTCGGAAATTCGTTTGCAGGCAGTCTTTCCCAACCTATATATGACATCGCAGAAGTGCGTGTCGCCTAAGGATGATATCTACTTTTGTGCAGTATGTGCCCCACAAACGTGAGTATTATAAGAAACAAATGTCTCATAATTATTAGAAACGTACCCAGCAAGCGGTGCCGTCAATGTACATACCCCGCTTCAAACGGTTGCCGTCGTACGTGCATACATAATAGCAGCTGGATTTTGGTGATGACTGAAAAAGAACGTGAATGACAATCAATAGAGCGCATTACAACGTCCCAAGTAAATAGATCACATAGCCTACTCAACTATTCAGACATCAATACTAAAATAATCACTTAAAGGATGCGTGATATCCGTGCTACAGTGTTTCCAGTGGCGGCTTTTAATAAACTTCTATGCCTAATCTGAAATAAGTCACACAGCGCTAGCAAATACCGTGACGCGACATGCCAGAAGCTCCCGAATGATGCGTGAAGGTTAATCACGTTCTAGTTGAGCGCAGTCACGTGTGCTTCGTTTGTCGTTTGTCTGCCTCGGCACTTTGGTGGGTTGCAGGAGCCTTTTGATTCGAGTGACCAGTCGCTCAGCAATGTTGTGTGCGTTTGCGGGCTTCCCTCACGCTCGGAAAAACTATTATGCACCACTTAATGAACAGCAGACAGCTGTATCGGAAGTTCTTCCTGTCGGTCTACACTTCTCTCACTGACACCTTTAATGTAATTGTATTATTTAACAAGTTGAATAATTATTTATTAATAATTATCTGTTGAAGCGGAACGAAAAAAAAAATGTTAGGAATATCTCCAAGCGACGGCAAACAACATTTTCTTGGTTCTGTCCAACTACGTGGCATTTGCATATATTTAAGCTATGGCTAAAGTTAGCAGGAGCATCATATATAAAGGTAAGAAATAAAAGATTGTTGTCCGTACGTGCATCCTCACCCTAGAAGTGCCTGTTCAACTACCAGATCCCAGCAGACTATAACTTGGTAAATGTAATACACTGAAGCGTAACGGCAATGTGCGAGGTTTATCCCAAGTTTCATTCTCTCCCCTAGCTCTTGCGAGCTCACCATTGACTTACTTCTTTTTCTTTCTTCGCATTAGCGCACCCATCATTCTCTTCGGCCGTTACACAAGTCACGCTCTCCTTCCTTTCCAGAAAAAACTGGCTGCAGCGGATACTATGTCACATGAACATTAGGCGCCGTGGGTAGTTGGAAGGAAGGTTTTTTATTTACTGCCATGCATAGCAGTGCCGCGCGCTTTGCAGTGCAGCGTCTGCAACTTGCACGTGACTTGACTTAGCCGCTCAATAATGCAAAATGGTCCGCTGTAGCGTGGCAAAAATTTAGTGCAGTGTTCAAAACTAACGCGTGCGGTGCGGCACCATAAAAGGGTGAAATCGCTGGTCTGAACCCCCAATGCAGCTGCCTTTGGTTTCGCAAGATAATTTATTTCTTGCACTTACCGGCGCATCTCTGAATAAAATCACATTTAGCTTCTTGTGATGGTCCCTGACATTGATAAAGCAACAGCACATCTTTAGGAGCCGCTTTCGATCTTTTAGGAGCTCGAAGAACGACTATGCGGAGGCTTAGTGGCACGACGTATTCATAGCGAAGACAGGCAAGTGAGGTGTATGAGCCAGTCCGTAGGATAGGTGCTCGCAGAACAGGACAGTAGGGGCTGCAAGAATTGGTCAGGTCGTTCAACTTGGCCGTTTTTATGTTATGAGCTACAAGCATACTCGTGCAGGCCCGCGACATGAAAAGCGGGCCACAATTCGTTATCATCACCGTACGCTGTCGAGCAAACCGAAGTGGACCCACCTAAATCGGACAAAGACTCACCTCTGCTCATGGGCGGCGAGGTTGCTGCACATTTAGCGCACTAGAGGACAGCCGCGGCAATTCGCCTTGATGCGGCTTTGCGCCGCGCGAAAGTCCCACAGGTCCGCGCCTTCGTTGACGCTGGCGTAAGCTTCAAGGGAAGGCCATGGCCTGCGTTCAGACCCAAGAGTGCGGCTGTCGTCGAAGAACCGTGGTGAGTCGCTCATTGCTGTTTCTGGCACTGGAGCAATGGGATGATGGCTGCCGCACTGACTGATCGGCGGCCTTGCAACACCGGGCCGTCGGTGCACACTTCTAAATGGTCGTGGATTTCTTCGTGCACAAATGCTCGTGTGAATTGTTCCATCGCACACGGAGGTATTCTTCATTTCGCGCCGATGCCTGGGATATATGCGTCCACTTCGAAGTGTTAGCAGACACCCCATGGGAGCGCGCCCTTGCTCAGTTGTTTGTAGAGCCTGAGCGCCCCCTCTCCCCTTCCCCTTATCGAATGGTGTTGTTGCCGAAGCCGCTGTGGAAGGTCTCTCAATGTCTCTCAATGTGGGACATTCCAGGTTCCATGGCTAGCACCACCGTGGCCAGGACCCAGCTTCTGCCAGCGTGGTGGCGCACTGTAACATGTGACGCTGTTACGTTGGTATTCCAACGCAGGTCCTCAGGCCCTGCGTGTGCCCGTCATGAGGCGTTTCCACTGTGGTTTTTCGTTCCGTGTCGTCTTCTACTGTACCCGCGCGTGAAATATCTCGCCGTGTGCTGGCACCTTAAATTTACTGCTTGCATCACGTTTCACGAAGACTGGCCTTTAGTATCCCCGTACGTAAAACGCGTAGTGCTTGTGGTGCGCGGCGCAAGGAATAGCTTGACAAGATAAATGACGGCCCCTCAAAAATTACGATTTTGGAAAATGCGGTCTCCTTAGCCGACTAAAGATGAATTTGCCGCATCTGGGATAAGGGTATCATGTAACTAGCAGTAGTTAGGTAAGCTGACGTAGGAAGTAATCATAGTACAGGGTCATTGAGTGCTGCTCTCGCGAGACTGGCCGCCATTTCATTCATAAATAATTCTCATGGCCAGGCACCCAAAGCACAACAAATAAATTTATATGGGCAGGCACTAGGAAATGAATAGTAAATAAAAAGGAATTGCAGTATTTTTGTGAACGCCATCGGTTCATTTTCCCTTCCTCCAACTAGTGCGCTCGCCGTCCTCTTCGTCCGTTACATTACGTCACACACCCATGTAGTGCAGCTAGACTGTAGCATATGAGCAGGAGCGCGCACTCGAGCCTTGTTGTGAAGAGAGCCAACGCTGCGCATAGGCAGTACAGTGTCTCGTAGCTGTACTCTGCAATGTAGCGTAGATACCGCGGCCGTCGCGGGCTAGGACGACGAGTCCGCTGACTTTTCACCAGCGGTTCGCAGAGGAGAACCACGTTCGGCGCTTCGTAGGCGCCAAAATCAGAAGTAATGGCGTCTGCGTGAGCATCCAAAATAAAATTTGAACTGCGCGCCCCAGTGACGTTAGTAGGCGGAGTGTTTTGGCCACAGCCCGCTTCGCCGCAGCCTTCGAAGTGCAAGACATTAGAGGAGGAGCGGATGCACTGCGTTCACTGTTAAAGAAATATACACTTTTTGTGTCGTATCTTTCCAGACAACAATATTCGTCATCTGTCTTGCTTGCGTTTCCTTTCTTGAAAACGCCAAGCTGGCTACTTTCTTGTCGGAATGCTTTGTCATGCTGATAAAGCGCATGCCGTTTCGTGGCTTGGAAGTATTGGGCTCGCAGCGTAAAAGAAGGAAATGTGGACAGGACAGATGACGATTATTATTGTGTGGCAAGATACAACCCAAAGGGTTTAATTTTGCTTAGGAGCGTAGGAGACGTTTGGGGTGCGATCTTGTATGCGTTCAAATATAGAACGGAGGCGGTCCATTCCACCGAGCCGCACACGATTGTTTAATTTGAACCGTGGCGAACGCCATGACGTCAGTTGCGACATATCTGCTGTCAATCATTCCGTGTCTTCTGCTATCAGACGAACGCAACGGAACGGACCGCCTATTTCGTGACGTAAAGAACGGACCGCCTCCGGTTCGATTTTGCAACGCGTACAAGATCGCACCCTTGGTTACCAGTAACCCGTGTCTGCAGAACGCGTTGAAGTACTTTTTGCGGCAAAGCATTTCTGAAATTGTCGACTTCAGGCGTCTTTAATATTGTTACCAAGCACAGCCAGAGACGAAATCGAGGACAGTAAGGACGACGACGACGCTCGGTGAAATCGCGCGGGCTGTCTTCCATTGCTTGTGAACGCGTGGTAAATACCTGTCAAGATATTAAAACCTCTTCTTCCCGTAGCGTTTTGCTGGAGCTTGGGCGCTCTCCAAGAACCATGACGGATTTGCGCAGTAGGCGCTTCTTGGCTATACTGGCAATATTTAACAATATGGTTAATACTTATAAAAGTGTACTTACGGTGCCAAGGACAAGACGGCAGTCATCCAATTGTCGATAGGCGTTGCTTGCGAAGCATTCGGTCCCTGAAAATGCAAAAGAAATGTGAAGTACAATTTGCGTCTGGGGAATAAAGAATGTTACTTGCTTAACAGAGCCGTGAAACAGTTGTCTGCGCTATTAGTCACTGTGAACAGCTTTTCAAAACCTGCTTAACATAGTTGCCTACTATAGATCATCTCGTATTTTCGTGTTATCCACCAGTTGCAAAATATGAAACGTTCGGAAGGAAATGGTATTAAGAAGTAAATGATGTCGCGATAAGATGATGAATATTAGGCACGTGTAGCAATTATCAGTTCGTTGGCTCAACTCAATCACATCATTAGCATATGGAAAAGTGCAAAACAAGAAATTCCAGAGAGTGAAAGTGTTGAAATTGAGCGCACGTCTGCTTCTGGCACGTCTGGTTCTCATGGCAGACTTCAGACGGATTTACCGTACATGGAATCGTGGTATCTTGTAACCACTTGTAGGAAAAAACGGCCTATTAGGTTACTTGTAGATGCCGCATGAACATGAAATTAGTAATAAATGTCACATTTTGTGTCGGGGGCACGTAGCAATAGTCAGGAGTTAGCGATATAATAAAAAAACTTGTTTAATTAGCAGTAAACGGGGTGGAATGCTAGCGTTTCTACCGCTGTTGCCCTCTACACTGCTGTCGCAAAGTGCCATCTAACTTTACCGCCCCCGGCATCGGGGCGGCATCGGACGGCATGGACTAGTCGAGTGTTTACGTGAAATGGTGGCAAAAATTAGAAGAGAAAGGCTGTACGACAGCAAAAAAGGTGGCGCATCGATGATTGAGGCTCGAGATTGTTGCTTACGGAGAAAACATACTGGAAGAAATGTTCGAAAAAAAGAATGGTCAGGTGTCTGCTGCAGCAAAATCCGGAGATAGCTCAGTATACTTAATCGAATGCGAAGGTATTCACGTAGTGAGAATCGCAGGTAATGTACACCTTCAGGAAGCGCTTGGTTTTAAAGTGTATTGAAGCACCGACTTGTCAGCAATCGAAATAACGAAGAGACGTTTACAACACTGGTAAAAAGAAAGCAGGAAGAGATTGTTCCGACAGTATCTGTTACAGTCATATGTAGCAGTGAAAGGTGGATATATAAACTTTGAGAAAATGTTGCAAGAATAGAAACCATGTATAGCATCTGCTTAACTCATGCAGGCTATGTGACCATTTGTAACCACCCTACTTCAAAGGGGAGCCAAATAAATTACCACCATCATCATGGTAGTGTGTCTTGATGCGTCCACCCCACCGCGCATAGCAGACGAGAGTGGGGGGAGGGGGGGAGGCGTGCGTATGGATGGAGGTGAGCAGACTAAGAGAAATGCGGCTGTGTGCGCATGCGCGAAGTTCTTGAGCGTGCGCGTATGTAAAAGTCACGCGTCGGCGTTGAAGCAGCACTGAGCAACTTGGCGCGGCAAGTCGGACTGTATGAGGGGTTCGTACCGACGACTAGCCGCCGCGTAGGACGAGACCTGTCCACGTTGGAGAAGGGAAACGCAAGCGCGCCGTAGGCTGCGCGTGCTCCACGGGCCCAGTGAGAACGTCCACTTGCGTGAATCTTGTCTCGCCTCAGAACGCGCCAGCCACAGCAAGACGGCTGAAGGTCACGAGGCTCGTCTCGCAATAAAATGCATGACTCATATATCGTGCCCTTCAGTAGCGGCCGGACGTCGAGCAGCGTTTGGAGGCCCTGGAGCAGGATGGAATGGCCCAACGCCGAAGCTTGGTTAGTGGAGCTTCTGAAGAATACAACGAGCGCCTCATACGTTGAGGGCAACCAGAGAGACCCGATAGAAGTCGTCGTATTTGCGAATGAAATGCGAGACGATTTGGATGCGTGACAAGTAATCTTAAGACCTTAGGAACCCTACAATCTCCACTTATCCTAGTCAGCTAAGTGAGACTACATTTTTCGAGCCTACGGATGCAAATAAAGTTTATAACGTGCACATAGAAATTACTAAAAGTAAAGCCTTAGATATCAACAGCATGCAGATCAAACCATTGTATTATGTGTTATCCATAATTTGTCCCCTTGATTTCACACATCTACAACCTTGAATATGAGTGCGGGGTTTTTCCCGATGCAATGAAAACAGCAAACGTATCTGCCATTTTTGAAGTGGGCGGCCAAAATGGACCAGGAAATTATAGGCCAATTTCAGTACTTCCTGTGTCTAAAAAGGTCTAAAAGCTCATTTCTTCAAGAATGCGGAAGTTTATTGGCAAACATGAGGTACTACCTGAGTCGCAATTTGGTTTCAGCACAGGTAAATCTACAGAGATAGCGTTATTAACAATGAAGGAAATTATTTTGAACAATATTAATGAGAACTTGTATATGGTGGGCCTTTTCCTTGATTTTAGTAAGGCTTTTGAATGCTTAATACATATGATTCGTGTTAACAAACTGAAAGTGTACGGAATCCGCGGTGGACCACTCAAATTGCTTGAAGGGTATCTCCAAAACAGAAGCGAGTGTGCCTCTTAGGATAATGAACTTTCAACTCTTTCACCTATTAGTTCTGGTGTCCCACAAGGGAGCGTATTCTGTACCCTTTTGTATACAGTGAAAGCTCGTTAATTCGAAATTCAATAATTCGAATTTATGGATAATTCGAACAGTACGATTTGGTCCGGCCAAGCTCCACAGAAGTCTATGTATAAAGAAGTCCGTTAATTTGAACACGAGAAGGTTCCCTCACGGATAATTCGAACTACGCTCGCCTGGCACACGGCCAGAGAAACGCGCCTACTGCCTACACACAAGGCTGTATTGCCTCCGAAACGGAGAGAACGGCGAGAGAAGGCAAAATCGGAAAAAAATCTAACCGACGCGGGGTCAGTCAGAAGGCAGCGGCGGCTGCCGCCTCTCCGTTCTGCGTAACCTCCGAGACTTCTTGCCCGCTGCGAATCTCGGAGGCTTCGCAAATCTTGTACAGCTGCTAATGCTGTGCGGAGATGGCACGGCAAGCGCCAAAACACAGCGAATCAAGTACGTCGCAGCTGCGCTTGCAATCAAGAACCAACGAATCAGGGCCTTCGCCACCTTCACATGTTCAGCGTCTTTGTCTCGGCAGTCTTCATCGGTTGTGCACCTCTGTTTTCAGCTTAGGAGGCATCGGCCGTCGCGATTCATTGTGATGGTGTTAAGCCTCGGCTAACGTTCGTTTCATTGGACATAGGTGGTGTGGCACAGTCGGACCCAGAGCTTCGACTCGAAGATGGCGTGTGCCCGCGGCACACGCCATCACTTTTTGACTCGCCAAATTTCTGACATGCCCTACTGCTTCCAAATCGCAGTGTACTGTTGCTCTCCTTCACTTTCGTTAGTTCGAACTTTCGTTAATTCGAACTGAAGCGGCTTCCTCTTGCGGTTCGAATTAACGAGCTTTTACTGTATTACGTACATAAATGGTATTGTAAGCATAGAACCTTCCATTGATATTTTGAGATACGCGGATGATAGCGCGCTGCATCTTTCATGTCCTAACCTTTACGATCTAATGGCGAATTGTAAGGACCTACTAATTAAACTGTCTAGGTGGTCAAGGACGAATAAGTTAAAAATAAATCCTACAAAGTCCAAGGCGCTAATATTTCGCAAAAGAAACGAACCGATAATACCGCACTGTATGCTTCACTTTGAAGATCACCAAACAGAAATAGTTGAAGTACACACGATACTTGAAGTATATTTTTCGTGTTACTTAAACGGTGATGCCCACACTAACTTTGTCTGCAAGAAACTCTCTTCCTTCTGCGCGGTTCTGTCACGCTGTCGTGAAACATTACCTTGGAAATGTAAATTACAATTACGCAGTTTTTTTTTTCACCTTAACTACTGTAGTTTATTATGGGCCGCAATGACCAAAACAAACCTAAATAAGGTTATCATATTGCAAAAGAACATTGTTCGAATAATCGCCAATATTGATAATACAACTACTTCCAAGTATACTTTTGAAGCACGTAACATTGTCCGCGTCAATTATTGGTATATATTTAGCTGGTTACAAAAGATGTATTTTTCGACGGCATCCATTGCTGATCTTTCGTCTACTCTGGCATCTTTGGACATGCGTCGTGCTGACATACAAACAATAACTATTATTACATAGAATATACACCGTTTTCGCACTAATTGCAAATTTCATTATAAATTACAAATGTTGTCTTATAACTTGTCCCATGTTTTAAACACGTATAAACATGCAATAGGAAATACCAATGTTGAGCTGCGGAAATATTTTGGTGAAATGTGATTTTGACTTCGCTTGTAGATGCCGCATGTTTGCTTGGTTATTACTATTATTATTTCTGAAAATATGCCTGACCAATTTAGGGTTTCAATTTTCAATTTCATTTTTCAAATTTTGTACGAAGATTATTAGTCTGTCTGCATAAATGGTGAATGTGTCTCTATATTGAATGTGACTGTTGTATGTGTGTCTGTTGATGATGTCTTGTACCATTCGTGTGCTACTGCTTCTAAGGGTTTTCTGGACACAGTCAAGCTGTGCAGGCAGCTTTTCGCCAGAGAACCGTCCATTTGAACCTGGAAAATAAGCTCATACTTTTGAGCTTCAATGCATGCAATCACGGTTTGTTATAAAAGTGCGTGAAACATTATTTATCTTTTACCGGAAGCTTAACGCAGGGAAACTGTGTTATGCTAACAAAGTGCTCCAAGGAGATTTGCCTTAAGTAGTCAGTGACTACAATCCGCTATAACAACGTTCGCCGTAACCTAATCAATAAAAAAAATTTTTGGTGAGGTTTGTTAAATAGTCGACTATGAATTTCGATGTGCATATCCGCCATTTCAAATAATCCACCACAAGAACTACAATTACGCTATCTGCTACAGAAGATTTGTAGAAATTATGGATCGTCTAAAAAACACCCTGTATTACCTGCCCATTTCCGAAGACATACATACATAATGTCTCATATTTTTATATGTTTTCTCTTAAATTTTTGCCACGAATACCTGAATACTGGCCAACTTTTCAGCCGAAATGTTCGTGGAATGAGAGTAGACCATCAACGGTCAAATGCAGGAGGTAGCCTTGCCGCTCCAGAGATCAGACTAGTTCATGGGACTACCACGGACGATGTTCGAACTATGCTGGCGGCCGGAGAGGACTGGCGAGTTGAGCGAGTGAACCTGAGCCTCCTTCACGCCTTGGGGGGATGATCGCCGTTGCTGGAGGTCCCATACCTGGTGCTGACGACTACTCCCAGATAGCGCAGCAGCTACCCGATTGCCGACAGCACTGATCCCGACTATTAGACTGGGTCTCTGCATTCCGTCCACTTCCATGCCCTCTAAACTGCCCCATGGCCTTGCCCATCTAAATGCCCCTAGTCAATAAATATTCGTTGCAATCACTCTGACTCTCTGACTTTCCGTGCGGTTGAACGCGCTTAGGGCAGCTCTGTGACTGATCGTTTCCCGTCTACTGTGTTTGCGTGTATTCATTTATTCTACTTACAGCATGCTCTTTCATGTGGTCGACTTACAACAATGCAGACAATTACATGATAACGATGCTGTGACGATGACCGCATGATGACGATGAAATAACGATTCTAGAGTTATTACCATGAAGTGATGACGATGGCGTGACAACAGCGTTATGCTGATTCTGGAATAATGCTGGTTATGACGCTGAAGAAATGGCGGTGACTGCAGCTCGAGAAAAAAATGGGAATGCTGAAATGAATACAACGGTACATCAACAAGGATATGCTGATGACTGTATGACGATGCAGGCATGACCGACAGTGAAATCACAACAAAATGGGGACAATGGAATGATGCTGATGGCCTGACGGCGACTCTGCGACAAGTAAGCAAAAACAACAATGGTATTACGGCGGACAGGTGAAAATGAAAGGGCGATGACGACTCAAAGATGGTGCAGCGAAAACCACTTGACAACGCACTGGAATTCGACAAAGTGAAAATGGCGTTAGTATGATTTTGTGGCTATAACAACACGGTTACGATGGGGAAAAAGCGATGTACTGAAGATGACAGCGGCTTCACAACGCCGTTGTGTGGGTGGTAGCGCTCGCATTGATAGTGTGTCCCACCTGCCACTGTGAGCCAGTTAAATGTGCACTATATGCGGTGTTCGTTTCTATATCCAGTACTGGACAATCGTGAAATCATGAAAGACTGGCTTGCTGCCAGCGGGGATCACAATAATAAGACGACAACGACTTGAGAATGTTGGCATGACGACAACGGTATGATGGCGCTAAAATGACGGCTAATATATGTTAACGATGTCGTGACAATGAGAGCATGAGAACAATGTGATGCCGAACATGGCTGATTTCCAATATGCACGTCGTCAGAGTGATGGCGACAGTTTAGACTACAAGGGAAAGACGACAGCAGAACGGCATGATAATTTTGGAAGATCACAAGTAGGGACATACTGACAAGAGCGCCATCCTGTGTAGGAGCTATGTCGAAAGGCAGGAGCTAGCGAGCTAGCAGCAGTGAACACCACTTTGATATGTAAAAAAAACTCAAGCAAAAATAGTAGTGGGAGTTTTCCACGAGCATACTTTTTTGGGTGGGCATATAATAATACTTGAGAAGACAGAAATGTGACCACTCACAAGTCAGGACGACAACGATGAAAATCATGTACTCCATCCGTCCCGCAGTTTTTTTGTGCTACAGATCACTACTCTTCTTTATCAATTTTGCTTTTTCTTCCATACGCACTACAGTCTACAAGAAAGGCTGTAAATATGTAAAAAGAAAACAGTAATAACAAAATTATTAATTTTTTTTGTAAACACATATAAATATTGTCCGGAATCATCAGAATTGGAGCATATCTACATAAATGAGAAGAAAGGGTGTTAACCGAGGCACCCGTTTTTTATTAGTGATAACATAAGAAGCTAACAAACACTGACACCAAGGACAATATAGTGGAAATTACTTGTGCTTAATAAATGAAAATGTGCCTAATAAATGAAACATTGATTATTTTCAAGTAATTTCTCCTGTGTTTTCCTTGGTGTCAGTGCTTTTTGGCTTCTTATAGCATTTCTAGATTGTTACTTAGGATTATTTTACGTTTACTACCGTTATAATCGTTTTGTTAACGCCAGAAGGCGCTCCTCGGGATATTACAAATCCTGATGAGTGTCAATAAGACAGAAAGCGCAAGCGAGAGCAATTCTTTGTTTGTCATGCGCGGAAATAAGATTCCTGGAGCTACACAACGTCAAATACATACTGCACTAAGTTTTATGTACATGTTTCAACACGTCTAACTTTTTCTCCCCTAAAATTTTTTCATGCTCTACAATGCCTCTTTTGCTTCTTGGTTGCGGAATCATTGTTGTTTACGGATAACCACTCGCTAACGTGCTCACATATATGACACATACGCGACACGCTCACTTATTGACATAATAGAGTGAGCCTTTCTTTACGAACACTCCTCGATAGTTCTGATCATGGCTGATGCTGCAATCTTGAAAAAATTTACGCACGACAGCAATACTTTTATTGAGCTTGCAAGTGCCGTGGCTGCCGCTTTGTCCTGTGCGAAATTTACGAGGGATAACAAAAGTGATGCGCATATGGGCTCTCTTCAGGAATGATTGGTGATCAAGAGTATTTTTTTTAATTGAGCGAACATTTTATGCTTACGTTCATAGCGCCTTGAGTTTTGTGCATATGTTTAGCCAGTCTTTCGTCAAGTAAAGTAGAGTTTGCTGTTTCACTGCCCCCACGATCAACCCTCTATAGGTCGACGCGCCGACCGGGATACTGCGTCATAGCAAAGCGGCCCATCCCAAGGACAGTACATTGCGGAGTCACATGGTTCCCGTCTTAGATATCCGAGTCTTGCCGTCTTCGCTGACAGGCAGGAAACCACTACGGTGTAAAACGCTGCATCGAATATAATCAGTTAGAGGACCTTTACTCAAATGCTTCACGAAATCTTCGTTTCTCAGGTTGAAACATGTCATGGAGCTGCGTAGCTTTTTTTCTACCATTGCTCTCTTCGCTGCGGGCAATATGCTTTGCTATTTATCATTTCTACCTGCCTTGGTATTTTATATTTTAGTTAATAACTAAATATCGCGATTTATTATTTGTCCGACAGCAGTCTATTAAGAGCATCACGTGACTGCCAGGCACGTTATTTCGTTCATGCCTAAACTCTCAATGATATATTTATTTTCAGTCGGCTTAATTTTTTGCTTGGTAGAGAAAAGAGAGGTGCTTTTTTGAAGCAAGCACATGAAGCATACTAAGCGAAGGAAACATTGGCCCTTGTCGGTTGAGTTACGGAGACGGACCTATCAGGTATGTTACACAAGCATATTTGCAAGGTATCGTGACATCAATAATGATTAGGCAAAATTATATTTGCGAGATAGTCGGAAATGGCCCAACAAGATCAAGGCTGATGCGATAGAACGGACTAGCTGGAATGTCGATAGGGTCCAGTGGGCCGCCAGGCTGCAAGGACGAACGTTGCGACGTTGGCAGGACTCGCAACTAGAAACGTACCGGCACACAGACAAAAGAATCGAAGCCGCACGCGGTTGTATCTACGGGATACTCCGAGGTGTCCCGTTTTTCGGACATTGTGAATCTGGTGGAGAAGAGTAGAACGGAGGGTCTTAACTAGTACTAGCAGGAGCTCGGAATCGTCGGAGCGTATACGATCGATGATGGACGATCGATGCATGCAACCGAGCGCAGCAGCTGGTGTCATACGGCCTTCGCTCAAAAGTGCGTGCGCTAATTTGCGATTTATGTGGCAACAGATAAGCTGCATGGGCTGCCTCACGTTTATACTATTCGCCTAGAAGAAGATCTTCTGATAGTACGCCGCTCCCTGCACACCTGCGTAGCCCCGGTGCCTTCCCAGGTGTTCTCGGTCAGACTATCCATGCCGTGCGCCAACGGACACTCCTGTGAAATAAACAAGATATTTCAGGTGCTGTACATAGAAGTTATGGGGACACCGGCTGCATGGCGGCACAGCGGTGCCTCCCATCATGACCATCCGAGCGGCCCTCATGCGGCCGAGCTACGCGGCTTCAGCCTGGCACGGGAAGCTGCGATCAGAAAGCAGCGTTTCGGGCTCAGTTAGTCCGGGTTCCAGACTCTACAGGCTGGCTTTTGCATGTCTGCCGCACTATTTGTTGTTTCTGAGAGCTTCAGCTAACAACTGGCTCTGAAGCCACGGCCCTGAGCCTCCAATGTATATGATGGTGCTATATAGAAAGATGGCACAGAGTTTCCTACTGGAGCACCATGTCTATAATATACCGAAATTATCCTAAGACGTCAACATTTGGCATCTCTGTACTTTGAGCTCTATGGAAGTTGCACCAACGTAAATTTTTTGGCAAATGCAGTAGCGACGTGGTAGCTAGTTGTAACTCATTTAGTGTATTGCTGATTGGGTTGGTATGCAGCCCTCATATTTTATTGTGGAAATTATTCTGCTTGAGTTCGAGTGTATATGTCTTTTTATTTTTAGTTAAATGTGCATCCTGTTGATCAGACACCAATTACCTCAATGTATTATAGCTCAGGAGCTAATAGTATGAATAGTACGCTGCAGTGAAACTTGTATTTCCTATATTTAAGTCACAATACAGAAAGTTGCACCTAACCTGAAGCAAGGATTTTTAATCAAGTGGTTAACCGCAGCTGGGTGAAATCAACAACATATGGTTTGCCGTCATGTAGCGGTCCTCAATATATTTGTTTCATATTCGGCTTAGGTGTTCCTTAACTGAGATAAATTATTGAAGTATATTGTTGTTTACTTTGGGGGCAAGTGCATTTCATTACTTCACTGAAGATGTTCCTAAACGACCGATCCAAGTTTTTTGTGGCAAGGTACGTGCAGCGTGGTTTATTTTTTCAGCGTTTAAAAAATATAATATAAAAAACATAAAAAAGGCCATGTGACTACGCGTATGCGCTCCCATATTGCAGCGCACTCAGCCGTTCTTGGAGGCTGTCGCTTATGGGGGACGACGGCGATTTGTTTCCATTGCCACCGTAAAAGACGCTAATCCGCTGTGAAGCGCATGCCTAGAGCAGACGTTGCTTAATTCACCAAGGTCCCCCCGCGCAGTTCTGTCACTCGAAGCATTGTTTACGGAGCTGCAATACGAAAGCGCATTAGCGCACTCACGTGGTTTCATTTCATATTTCGCGGGCTTTTTTTAAATGCCAAAAAAGCTCAGCGCGCAGTATGTACGTTGCCACAATAAATTGTATCGGTCGTTTTTAAGTCCCCTCTACAACGTACCGAAACGCACTTGGCCTTAAAGTAAATATTAAAGGTTTTGCATAATTGATGTTAATTCATTAACGAATTAAACGAAATGTAAAAAAAAACATTCAAAAGAGCGTCACATGACGGCAAACCATGTGTCATTGGTTTATTCAGCTGCGGTTAACAACTTTCTTGCATCCCTGGTTGAAGTTGCGTGAGACACGGTATAACAAGAAACAATAAATCCCATAACTTTTTCGGGCGACAATCGTCAGTTTCGCAAGCACATGAGCGTAGATTGCCAGAACTCGGTGGAGCTTTTGCTGTGAGAGGAAAGAACAAAGTACGGGACTCTATCACAACATGTGCTCCCATATAGTGCGATAAAACTGAATGTTCCTTTTTGCCACCATGTTCTGCTTTTGTACATTGTTATCCAGCAAGTTCGAGGAACAATCTTCAACGTTGCGTTAACCATAGTGCAAAAAATTTAAGCAATGGTTCTTCGACGTGCACAATACAGCGAAATGTTAGGTTCGCAGGGGCAGCGAAACAATACTCTACATCAGTCAGCTGTTGTGTGAGCATCTTGTTCAAGGCGCGCCCACTTGCGCTACTAGCCCCACCAATCGACGTGAACGTGCACAATAAGTACGCAAGTACAAAAAAAAGTGGCAACATAGGAGCTTTCTAGCATAAAAATTTCGAGCCTGCAAGAGTGGGCTAGATTATAGGGAAAGACTTTTCTTCTCTAGAAATTCATTATGATCATCTGCCTATTTTATATACACTGCAGGACTAAGGCCTCTCCCTGCGATCTGAAACTTCCCGTTCTTGCGCCAACCAATTCCAACTAGCGCCCCCGAATTTCCTAATTTCATCGCTTTACCTTGTCTTCTGCCATCCTCGCCTGCGTTTTCCTTCTCTTGGTACCGATCCTGTAACCCTAATGGTCCAACGGTTATCAAACCTGCGCATTACATGACCTGCCAAGTTACATTATTTTTCTCATAATGTCCATTAGAATATCGGCTGTACCCATTTGCTCTCTGATTCAAACCGTACTCTCTCTGTCTCTTAAAGTTATGCGTAGCATTCTTCGTTGCATCGCTCTTTTCGCAGTCCTTAACTTGGTCTCAAGCTTTTTTGTCAGTCTCCAAGGCTCTGCCCCATATGTCAGCACCGGTAAAATGATTTTACACCTTCCTTTTCAGTGATAATTATAAGCTTCCCGCCGGGAGCTGACAATCTCCCGTGTGCGATCCAACCTATTTCTATTTATGTATGAATTTTCTTCTCAAGGCCAAAGTTCCCTGTGATTAGTTAACCTTGGTAGACGTACTACTTCACAGACTCTAGAGGCTGACTGGCGAACTTGAACCCTCGTTTGCTTGCCCGGCTATTCATCATTATCATTGTATTCTGCATGTTAATCTCCAACCACACTCCTACACTCTCTTTGTTAGGGTCGTCAATCATTTGTTGTAATTCGTCTGCAGTGTTGCTGAATAGAACAATGTCATCGGCAAACCGAAGGTTGCTGAGATATTTGCCATCGATCCTTACTCCTAAGCCTTCCCTGTTCAATAGCTTGAATACTTCTTTCAAACACGCAGTGAATAACATTGGAGAGATTGTGTCTCCCTCTCGGACCGTTTCCTGAATAAGTATCTTCCTACTTGTGTAGAATTAAGGTAGCTGTGGAATGCGGTTGCTCTTTTCCAAGGTATTTACGTAAGTAGTCTGCACTCATTGATTGCATATTGCCTCTATGACTGCTGGTATCTCTACTGAACTAAATTCCTTTTTGTAATCCAAGACAGCCATATAGAGAGGCTTCTTGTACACTGCGGATTGCTCCATGTTCTGATTAATGACATCGATGTGATCCATTGAACAGCATCACTTCCTGAAGCCAGCCTGTTCTTTTGGTTGACTAAAGTCCAGTGTTGCCCTTGTTCTATAGGTGAATATTTTATATAATACTGGTAGTAAGCTAATGGGCCTATAATTTTTTCCATTCTTTGTCTCACTTTTTCTGGATTAGTATAATACCTGCAGTTTTCAGGGACACTTGCAGTGAATAGACCCTTCTTATAAAGTGCCGCCATCGTACAAAGCATTAGGTCTCCTCCATCTTTGAATAAATCGAGTGTCATTCCATCTTCTGCCGCTCTTCCTCGTGTCATGTCTTGTAAGGCCTTCTCACCTCATCGCTAGTTATAGGAAGAGTTTCTGTACCCTGTTCATCACTCTTTCTAATGAAGGTATCCTGACTCCTCTTGATACTTTACAGGTCAGTATAGAATTCTTCCGCTGGTTTTACTATACCTTCGAGATTGCTGATGATATTACCCTGATTATCTTTGTGTATATATCTTGGTTTGTCCTATGCCAAGTTTCCATCGCACTGATTTCGGGCTGCGTCCGTTTTTTAAGGCTTCTTCAGTGTTTCTGACATTATAGTTTCGGATATCACTTATATTTGCCTTGTTGATCAGTTTTGGCAGTTCCGCGCATTCTATCTTATCTTTTGAGTTCAACACTTTCATTCTTTGTCGTTTCATTATTAGGTCCTATGTTACTTGGGAGAGCTTGCCTACTGGTTGCCTTGGTGCCTTGCCTCCTACTTCAATTTATGCGTCTGAACCAGCCTAGTTACCCTTTCATTCATTACATCTATGAGATCATCATCTCTCTGTCCTAAGGCTGCATATTTGTTTGCAAGTACCAGACATAATTTGGCTGATTTAACCCTAGTGCCTCTAGCTTGACTTGTTCCTTTCCGACAAGTTTTGCTCTTTCTGGTTTCAAATTGAGGTGAATCCTAGCCCTGACTAACATATAATCAGTACACTTTACCCTAGTTATTACTTCTGCGTCCAGCACTATGCTGAGGTCGGCAAAAAATATGAAATGAGGTTCATTTCTTGTTACTACATTAGTGCTTTTCCAAGTTCACTTTGTGCTGCCACGCTTCCTGGAGAAGGTGTTCACTATTCGACGATTACTCCTTTGTGCTAACTCAATCAGCATCTCTCCTCTAACGTTCCGAAATGTGCTTCAGATGGCAGCAAGTGCTTGGTTGCCTCAGTAAATAGTAAAAAAAAATAAGAAAGGGTTCTGGTGTTTTGCATGCCCTTTCTTTCAGTCTCAGCAAAAAAAAAAACTAATAGTTGAGACAGGCTCAAAGTCATTACTTCTTTTTTTTTGTTTAAATACACTCGACATGGAGATCCTGCGATGGTAACCCGGGTACTAAGTTATCAGTTAGATCACGAGCAGGCTCTTCGGAATAATCATCACGAAGCATTAACTATAGGAGCATTCTGTCTGTGCTCGTTCAGGTTAAAATGCGATGATAATAGCGCAGTAGGTTTTCTTTTACTTCAACTTTGTGACTTTTTTGGTAAGCAAGGTTGCAGCTTAGTGTACTATTTTAACACATTTGCAGTAAGTGCTGACAAATGACACCCTTGTTTTGATGTTATAGATGATGCCGCATAGAGCAACATAGTTATCGCAAGAAATCTGCCTGTCATCACAAGGAGCATAGGGATCATTCTAATTTATTGCGCCTTGAAAGGCTTCCTATGGGCAAACAGTTTCAAATTAATGAAGAGGGAAATTGTTCGAAAAACATAACAATTTGAGGTCAACTGAGGTTGGCCTCAATTATATTTAAGACAATTATATTTAAACAATTATATTTCAGTAAAGAAGATATAGAACCATAGTAAAGTCAAAGAAGATTTATCAAACAAACCTATGTAAGAAAAGAGGAATAACAGGTGGCAATGCGTTATTGTTTCAGTAAGAAATCGTTAAGGTATAAAGGTTGCGTTTACTTGTAATGGGACCAGGGCAATAAACGAGTGGTAAGAATGACCTGATAAAACGCTTTGTTGCAAAAGGTTCTGAACATGCGTCCCATAGTGTGGCTTTATGACGCTCGAGCTTGTCTCGTTTTCCACGCTCCTTTTGCGTCATAAAGCATTTTGTTTAAATTGCTGCCATCACGTGGCGGTTTGGTACCAAAAAAGGAGCATGGACGGCGGAGATAACACGGCTGAAAACAAAAACGGTGTACATGGTGCAAATAAACATAGAATATAGAGCGAATCCGAGCGACCCATTGGGCGAGTATCAAGTACAATGTACACAGACGCGACGGCAGATTGCGACCTAAGCATTTGCATGAAATCGAACAGTGATATATCATCGTTATCATGCTGATCTCATTTCATGACCTCCAAAAAATTGATATCACTATTTTGTTGTTATTTTATCGCCATCCAATGTTTTGAAAACAAGCTTTCTTCAGCTGATGAGATAGATTTGGCGTATCTAGAATCTGCGCATCCTGAAACCACTTCTACGAACCATGTCCCGACCCAATATATTTCCCAAAGCAGAAACCTTAGAACACTTCATAACAACGCACTAAATTTAAAAAACTCCACGTTGGATAAGCCATTTGCAGTATACAATAAAAATTAGTGGCCTATTCATTACACTAAGGAGATTGGCGACGGCCATGCAATTAGTTATCGTTTGATCTTTATAAGACTGAGCATGCTCTCCAAAATGCATGGCGCACCGCTGCCTGTGATTGCTGAGAAGCGCGTCATGCGATAACCGAGACCCTATGACGCGCTTCTTTCTGGGCAGGCTGTCCCATCTAGTGGCACTGTCGATAAGTCTGTGCATGTATTCCGAGAGGCGAAGCGTGTCCCGATGGTGCCTGCGAACGCTGATAATTGTTGCCTATCTTGCCGCACTCTCGGCGGCTCATATCCAGCGACCCGAGTTGGGGAGACCTTCGCTGAAGCTCGCTAAAGCCTTCTCGTGGAAGGCGTTAGTTGAAAAGCGGCTCATAACTATTGTGGGCGCGGAGCAGCCTGCTTATGCGTCGGGTTGCTGTCTTTGAGGAAGTCTTGTGACGTGGGTTCTATTTTGCTCAGAATCAGAGGCATTTAACTGCTAGCAGACATTTAGCGGTACATTGGCAGGAGCACGTACATCGTTACCCCAGTTGGCATCACAAAAGTTCATTGCATTCTATTGAGTTCGTCGGAGGAAATGGCAAGAACGTCGATTTAAATTCTAACAAGCATTTGGGGCCATCTCGTTCTTTGTTACTCGGCGTGTACACAATTAGTTTCACGCGCTTCCAGCGAAAGGGTTTGCTTGGATATATCTAGTAGAGTAGTTATAGCAGGTTAGGACTAAACAGTAAGAGTGTT